>NC_041389.1:133175639-133183719 GCF_002162155.2 Triticum dicoccoides
CGGTGGAGGGGTGGTTGAATAGTAGTCGGTGGAGTAGCGCGCGATGGAGGCTGGATGAACAGGAGCCCGTGGAGGCTAGAGGAGGTCGACGGTAGCCCGTAGAGGCTGGAGGAGGTCGATGGTGGAGATGAACAGTATCCCGTGGAGTCCCATTTTGTGGTACACCGCACCCCTCCCGATCAACAGGACCCCCGTTTCGACCGTAGGAGGTACGTTTCCTCCGTTTTGCGGTACGCCACACCACTCCCGATCAACAGGACCCCCGTTTCGATCGTAGGAGGTCCGTCTCCTCCGTTTTGCAGTACGCCACACCCCTCCCGATCAACAGGACCCCGTTCCGAATGTAGGAGGTCCGTTTCCTCCGTTGTGCGGTACGCCAGGCCTCGTTTCCATCGCTTGTTCCTCCAAGCCCTCCCAATGAATACGACCATGCATTCCGTTCCAACCCAGCTGGTTGGCTCCCACGCGTTCCGTTGCCTCCTGATGAACACGACACATTCCGTTGCCTCCCCATGAACACGATGCATTCCGTTGCCTCCCCATGAACACGACAACGATGTTGTTTCTCTGTTCCGACCCAGCCATGTACACGAGACCTGGCCGTACGTATGCGCGAGTAGGCGTTTGAGACCCCGCCTGTATGTACGTACCTGGCCGTATTTTCTTTCTTGCACCCTGGCCGATGTACGTACGTGTACATGCTACGTGCGCGCCTCTACTACGACACGTACGCGCCTCTACTACGACACGTGTGCGCCTCTACATCGACCAGTATATATGTACATACACGTTCATGACCAGAATGACAATGCAATGTACACTTCGACCAGGTGGGTCCCGACTGTCAGGCACTTCCTTGCCTGCAAAGATGTGCTGGTGGGTCCCAGCAGTCAGGGGGGCGAATCATTTTGGGTTTTTTTTGCCCGAACGCACTTCCTTGCGTGCAAAGATGTAGCTGGTGGGTCCCAGTAGTCAGGGGGGAAATGTTTTTGTCGCAAAATACTGGTGGCATGTCCGGTGGGTCCCTGCTGTCAGGTGGAGGAATAACTATTTTGCATGTAATAAGGAGGCACTTCCTTGCGGCTGCCGTGGACCCAGGTGTCAGCCTCTCCACGCACAGTACTCTTCCGATGGAAGTCGGTTGTTGACCACATTGACCACGCCGCACCGAGAGCACCACGGCGGTGGACGACTGCGAGGCCTAGGAAGGGGACGACGCGGAGCCGGGGAAGACGCGGCAGTGGATGCCCACGCGAAGAGGAGTACGAGGGTGAGGCTGTTGTCGCCGCAGAATAATAGGGGGTGTGGGTGAGTAGAGGGATGGTCTGGCCAGCAGTGGGAGTAGTAGGGGGCGGTGAGGCCTCCGCAGCATCACAGCCGGCCACGGGAGGCGGGAGCACGCGGCACGACCGGCGCTGCTTTGGGCGGCTGGAGCAAGAAGACCAGAGGTTGAAGAAGCACTACGGTCGTTGGATGGACATCGTACGGTCACTGGAGCTAGAGTCGTTCATATTGACTAAGTTGACAAAGCCCTCCGTCCCCGTAAACTTAGTAGGCCCACAAGTCAGCCTCCCACCAAGGTGAGTCCCAGCTAGCAGGGGGAGTATTCATTTTTTTTGTGTGTAATAAGGTGGCATTTCCGGTGGGTCCGAGCTGACAGCGGGGGGAACATTTTTTTTGCGAAATACAGAGACCCTTCCGGTGGGTCCTAGCTATCAGGTGGAGGAATCATTATTTTGCGCGTAATAAGGAGGCATTTTCCTGTGTGGGCCCCTACTGCCAGCCTCTTCCGATGGCTGTTGTTTGTTGACCATGTTGACCTCGCCGCACCGAGAGCACAAACGCGGTGGACGAGGGCGAGGCCTAGGAAGAGAACCACCCGGAGCCGGCGAAGACACCGCAGCGGATGCCCACACTTAGGGGAGAACGAGCGCTGACTGGTTGGCTGAGGGGTGAGGCTAACGTCGCTGGAAAATAACAGGATGTGTGGGTGGTTAGAGGAATGGCCTGGCGGCAGCACAGCTAGCCACGGGAGGAGGGAGCAGACAGTCCCGCCGGCGCTGGTTTGGGTGGCTGGAGCAGGAAGATCAAAGATTGAAGAAGCACGGCGGCCGTTGGATGGACAACCAATAGTCACTGTTGTGTGTTGACTAAGTTGACAAAGCCTTGCGTACGCGTCAAAAAAAATTAGGACATCATCATCGTCAACCTAGTAGGCCCAGAAGTCAGCCTCCAAATCTGTGGAAAACAGCATACAGCCCATTAGCCATTATTTTCAATAATTTACAGCCCATTTGCGAATTCTTAAGGATATTTGAAGCCCATATTCTTTTTATTAGCATTACAAACCATATTCTGGGCACTGCTAAAAAATTCAACGAAATTTTGCATATTTCGGTGGGGTCCGAACTCTTTTAATCACGAAATTTTGAGTCAGTTAAAAATAGTTTTCAAAAAGTTATATCAAAATAAAATTCAAAAAACAATTCTCCGCAAAAAAAAGAATGAAATTTAGAATCTTAACTAGCAAGATGCCCGTTCGTTGCACGGAACATGAAGATGCATTTGTATGAGTAGTTTATCTTATGGGAGAAAAGATGATATTTTAATGTAATTGCCAGTTGGCTTTGGTTTCTATAAGAGTAGAGAGTGGAGAAATCATGAAAAAATGATATTTTAATGCAATTGTCAGTTGGCTTTGGTTTAAAAATTTACAGCCCATTTCTTACAACTTATAGCCCATTTTCTGGGGAAGCCCATTTCTTATCCCTCCTTGTCTTGAAAGATTTGCAGCCCAGCAGGGCTGAGAAAAGCAAGTAGGCCTCGGTTTTGGTATTCTCCAAAAAAAGAACTGGGCTAGCCAATTTCAGAAATAAAAAATATATCAACTGGGCTCATCATGTGCTTAATAAAAGCGTAAGCGTGGGCTAGACGGGCCACAGCCCCGCACAGCGCGAAGTTGAGCTCCGTCTCTGAAACTGAAAAACAACTAGGTGAGCTGTTGGGTCACTGGTGTTATCCGCTCGTTGTGTAATTTTCTCGTTTATTGACTACATTGACAATGGCGTGGAACCTAGTTGTCAAACAATTAGGAGGAAGTATTTTTTTGGCTTGTAATAACGAGGCACCTACTTGCGAAATGCAATGATCCTGGTGGGTCCCTACTGTCAGCCTCTCCACGTATAGTCATCTCATGATTCCTCTTGGTTGTTGACCATGTTGACAACGCCAGACGGCGGCGGGCACAGCGAGCTAACCAAGGCGGAGAGCAACGGCAAGGCCTGGACGGGAATGAGCAGCAGCCATGGAAGATGCAGCAGTGTAGTGGCAGGTGGAGGGGAGTACGAGGGCAACAACATGCAAGTCAAGCATACAAATGGTACAAAAAGCCCAAGGATTAATTGTTCATCAAATTTTTAGACAAAACCCAGATTGAACATGATAGTAACATCTAATCCAACCACTATTTTTTGCAGTCACAAACAAATGGATCGGTCTGATCCATAAAATCAACATCGTGTGCAAAAAAAACTATTTCAGGATGTCTACAACTTATTGTAAATATAAGCCGAGCACGTTTAGAAGCCCATTTGTCCACCTGAAACTTCTTTTTTTGCTGTTCAACATGTTCGTCCGTGAGAAATCTCTTGCTGTAAAAATTAAGCCTCATGGACAATAGTAACCTCGCGTTCAACAGGAAGAATGTGACAAAGCTTCTGTTTGCCTGGTTGGATGCATATCATCCCATCGTTATTGTCCTCAAACGAATGTCATGAGAACTGAGAAAATCCTCGTGCTTATTACTCCAACGATTGGTTATATGTTTTTCTCCATGTGGTTCTCCCTAAGTAGACATGAAGATTGAAAATAGTTAAGGTCTAAAAAAAGAGTATGTCGAAAGAACGACAGTTGAACAGTTAATTCTAGTAAAATATATACGAGCTTTCAATGTGCATGAAATCATCACCTCTATGTATAAATTCTCCAGAGATCGAAAGCATCGCAGCAAGCCAATAATTATGTCCAGATCAAAACTATATATTCTGATATATATGATCTTGACAGAATCCAGCACCATTGATAGGCTATCAACGGACGAACTCTTCATTGAGCATATAACATAATATTAGTACCCAAAGTGTACTCCAAGATGATATAAAACTTATGCGCACAAATGAAAAATGCAGCATATGATTACAAATGTGTAGATGATAATATATGGTACCTGAAAAAGTGAGGAGCCAAACACCAACTCCTTGTGATTATTAAACGGGTCACAAATTACACGCAAGGTCTCCAGTTTGGGCGCAGAGACGACAGTTATTTCTGAAGGTGTATAAAAATTATGAAGGAGCAACCTTTCAAGTGAAGGGGCATCTTCGATGATGAGCTGTTGTCCTTTAAAACAAATTTCAATGCTTTTAAGGTGAGGCAACTTTATTTGGAGACAACTAATACCGATTTCTATTCCCAAAACAATCAACAAGCGCTCCAGGGCAGGGCAACTGGAGTGGATGATGCTGTGCAGTGAGGCCTCCGACAGATAACCACCACAAGCGAAAGTTTTTTTAGCAGTGGGAGTTGAAGCATTTGTACCAGATCGTATGGTAGATGGCACCGGGCGAAGGTGGCGGTCTGGAGAGAGAGGAGGAAAACCGCGATATGGACAACGGTGGTGTGGGCACGAATTCTTGGTATGTTCGTGGTATGAAAATTTCGTGGTAATGGTAGAACTCAAACTGCTGGAGTTTTCCGAATTCAGGGGATGTCAGCCAAGCGTCCACCTTGCCGGGTATGGACGGCAGGTAGCTTGTCGGGATGCAGAGGCATTGAACGAGGCCCTGCTGGTGAGAAGAGACGATGGCTCTAATGAGATCAAACTCAGGAAGGACAGATATCTGACGACAGTCGAGATTGAGGGACGCGGTGCACCATAGAGGGCGCCACCGAGTTGAGAGGACTTGTGTGCGGCAGCAATCCTTGGTGGGGAGAAGCGAGATGATCTCCTCAAGGATGACGCCCGGGAGATTGCTGATGCGGTCCACCGGAGATTCTACCGGTTCCTCAGATCCGGGTGTGGGGCTCGCCGCTTCTCCCCGCGCTACCGGGTGCGGGATCTACAACCGGCGTCGCCGCTAGCGGGAGCCTCATCTTCTTGGCGCTGGGGCCAGCCGACTCCATTTTCCTTGTGGGCATTGCACCGAGCTCACGGGTTTGAGCAGAGTAGGCAGAGACAAGCCTAGTGGCAGTGCGAGTGGGGAATAAGGAGGGCTGGGGATTTCTGTAGGAGTGGAAGAAGAGGAGTAGGCGTTTTCTGTATGAGTGAGGAAGAAGGTGAGCGGGGTTTTCTGGACAAGTGAGGAAGATTGGGGAGCGGGGGGGAATTGGGTGGGGAGACGGAAGCGGGAGAGCGAGTTGTTCGTGTTTATAAGGCCCGCTGCACTAACTACTCCCTTTTTCCCAAGAACCGCTCTCTTGTTTTGCGTTGCTGCATTGGAGCTGGCGCATGGGCTTGGCTGACTGGCCATGCATGCAGGATGCATGTGCCCGCCGGCCACTGCATGCGCCTGGTTTGTTACTAGGCCTATTTAATAGGGTGGTTATGGAGTAAATTAAGGAGATTTATTTTCGCTGTGTGCATCCACCAAATTAGAGGATGCGGTACTGGATGCAGACACTCACATTAAACTAACATTCATAAGAACAAAAGTTCAACATGTCTATGCATCTCAATGATTCACCATACTATAACCAATATACAAAGCTGTGAGAAGGTGTGGAAATAAAGAAAATCGGTCGATGCTTCTTTGAGCAAAGGGCCTCCCTGCACAGGCATTAATTTCCTGGGCATGGTTGTTTCTTCTCAATGTTGCGAGCACTTTGAGCATGTTGGCAACTCCACAGCTAGCTAGCTGCCTCATCTTGCAATTGATGCTGACACATTTGCAACAAAAACATGAGGCAATAGAGATGACTCAACATGGGTCCTGATATCATATTCATTGTCCTGAATCTAAAAAGATAGGAAAATAGTAGCTATACTTAAACGGTGTTGCAAAACAGTAGCACATATCAATAGCTCGGCATGACAAAACACGATCATCTGCACGAAGGGGATACTGACCTGCCTGAGGAAGATTACATATAATTTCATAAGTCCTTGGTTGATTTCCACCTTCGGCTACACTGCTTGTTTGCTCCTCCACACATGACAGTATCGTTCCGCACTGCATTCAGCAAGTCAACGTACGAATAAGCTAATTTCATCTTGCGGTGGTCATTGTACCTAGTTACGAATGTAGGAATACCTGGAGCACCATGAGGTTAGCTGACAACAGGTAGATGCAGCCATATAAATTTTGTGTGCTGCTACCAAAATTGAGGTTTGTATCCCTTCCCATTATGAGAATTCTTCTTGAAGTTGGTAGAATGTGACGGCTTGTTCTTTGCATCAAACTTGCCTTTCCCCTGAGATTTGTTCTTGTTGTTTTGGGGCTGTTTGGGCTGGAAGTTCTTCTCGTGTACCATGTGGGCACTAGAAGCTCCCATGGCGACCCGAGCACGTGTGTCTATTGCTCTCACCTTCTCCTCAAAATCAAGAGTGCTAATGAGATCCAAAACAGAAAACTCATGTCTCTTGTTTTTCAAAGAAGTAGCAAAATCGTTCCACGAAGGTGGAAGCTTGGCAATGATGGTCCCAGCAACAAATTTGTCCGGCAACACACACATAAAGTACTCAAGTTCCTTAGAGAGTGACTGTATCTCATGAGTCTACTGAACAACAGAGCGCTCATCGGTCATCTTGTAGTCACAGAACTGCTCCATGACGTACAACTCGTTGCCAGCGCCCGAGGGCCCAAACGTGGCCTCGAGCGCAGCCCACATGTCTTTGCCGCTGTCAAATGACATATATGAATCCACAATGGAATCATCAAGAACACTCAGTAGGGCGGCTTTGAAGAGGGTATCCATGTTCTGAAAAGCTTCCTGCTGTGTAGGATTAAGATCGCCCTGAGGCTTACCCTTAGTGGCGTCATAGCAGTACATGATCTGAAACCAATATACCGCTCTTGTGCGCCACCTTTTATATTGCACCCCCTTAAAAGTAGACGGCTTCAAAAGCGCAGCAAAACCACTCGGAGTAAATTGCCTGTGATCAGGTTTTTGGATTTGATTGTTGAATATATGAGCAATTTAGTATGAGATTTATTCGAATCAGCAGTAAATAGATCATGACGACAATTGCAAACATCAAAGTAATGATGCGGACTAAACCAGGAGGACAGAATCACATACTGTACAGCGGGAGCAGAACCGATGTGGTTGATGTTGTCACTCATGTCATTGATGAAGAGGTTACCGAGGTCGGGGAATAAGGCTGACGTTGAGGAAGTCGTCGCTGGCAGCAGTCACAGGAGTGTGCTCCCCAAAAACCTGATCGCCCCTGTCCCGTACAGGATCACGAAAGGCGGGGTTCGGAGGACTGCTGTCCCTTCTCACGGTGCACGCCGGAAGGAGGGCTGGAGAAGAATTGCGTGGCAGCGCTAAGATCTGGAATGGTGCGAAACCATATGATACAGCCGCGGCTAGGGTAGAGCATGTCAGGTCGGTCGTGCGAGTATAATAGTAGGCCTTTGGCCCCCAAACCCCACGTCCAAGTCAATAATAGCTCAAAAAAAGTCAATAATAGCCCCACCAAGGTTTTTCTCAAAAAACGGAGTAATTAAGGCATCCGTTAGTCCCTTTAGTATAAATACAATATCATTAATAATGGCCCCACCTTTTGTCTCACAAAGTATGTTGGAGTACAACCGGCTACACGTTTAAAATCCACTTCTCTTCTCTCTCCTCTTCTCTCTCCTTCAACTAAGCACAAATACTATATTTAAATCCTTATAGCCTGCTTATGTCATCCAATTGTAGTACTTTCTCTAAAAGTTACTATCCACTGTGTAGTCTCATATGCTGGGCGTGCAGCGGGCGGTGCCCTCGGTCGGCGCACCGCTTCAACGGCGGAAGCAGTGAGAGGTCGTGTTGCCCTGACTTGCCATCATGTGGAGCGGCGGGCTCAGCTGGCGCC
>NC_041389.1:133183858-133226721 GCF_002162155.2 Triticum dicoccoides
GTTGGTCCAAGAAGGTGAGAAGCCAACTTGGGATCGGTCCGGACAGGGAAATATCATGTGCTCCCATACTCTGCATATGACACTAGTCTATGTTACTACTCCCTCCTTTCCGGTTTATAGAGATGTTTAGAGTAACATAGTAATATGTTACAGTACAAGTTACTCCCCACTATGACCAGCCTTGGCCTCTCCCAGTGCTCCACCATGTATAGCTGCTAAGCCTGCCACGTACGCATAAAATATGATGTGGCACCAATAAACTAAGCACCTATGCATTGAAGACTTGAGTTACTAAGCCATTTAATGCACTTAGCACCTCATCTAAAGAGCATTAATAGTATAGCCAGCTACTGGCTATAAGCCAGTGCCATGTCATCTACAGCCCATCTTATAGTCAACATGTACAATAGTAGATCAAAAGAGTGTACTACTACTTTTTTGTTCTGTGGCCCACCTTTCATTCTCACAAAGTGCCTAGGAGCACGTGCTAGAGATGGCTCTTCACGAAGAGCCCGCTTACCTTCTCTCTCCTCTTCTCTTTCCTCCAACTAAGCAGAAATATATTATAGTTTATTCCTTATAGCCCGCTGACTCAGCTCTATTATACTTGATCTAAGCACATCTAAGCACTTACTAGCACCCCCTTGACCGTGGACCTTGACGGTGTACGTCACCTTGTGTTTCATAATTTTCCTTGTCATCATCTGAGTCCTAGAAGATCTCACCCACATCATCATTATCATGGAGCCGCCTTGATAGACAACGTGCACAGAAGGAGTAGAGGCGACTAGGGATGCACCACCACCATGTCGTGGGCCTCCGTATGTGCTCGTGTGCGTGCAGCATGCATGTTTTTGCATCGGTGCTAGCTCTAAGGCTGAGGCTGCGGTCGTCTTTGTCTCTGACTAGTAGTTGAGCAACGACGGCAAAGAGGTGTTGCAAGAGATGCGTATGCGTTGTTGCATGCGAGCGTCACCGTAGCACGACGAACCGGATGTCATCGCGGATGGCGCACGCCTCCATGCAGTCGAGTGTGTGCGCATGCATGTGTTATTCACGTGCATTCTGCGGCCGAGCGTGTGTGCATGCACGCCTTGTGTATGTGCGTTGTGTGCTCCATGGTGTGCGCGTATGTGCATGAGTTGGATCGGATGGAGTTAGTGCGTTGGCTTGTGTACATGCATGGCTGCATGCGTCATGTACATGCGTGGCTTGTTGCATGGTTATCAATAATTCAATATAAACTACTCCCTCCGTTCCTAAATATAAGTCTTTCTAGCCATTTCAAATAGACTACAACATACGGATGTATGCAGACATATTTTAGAGTGTAGATTCACTCATTTTGTTTCGTATGTAGTCCCTTATTGAAATATCTAAAAAGACTTATATTTGGGAACAGAGGGAGTATAAAACATCTTCAACTTAGCATCTTGATGTACCGTTTCTAGTGGTTAGCGAAAAGTTCATGTTCTTTTACTTGTTTATAGGTGGGCAGGCGGCAAAAAAACAGGGGGAAATGCGCAAGGTTCCTTGCAGACGCTCCACCGTGAGGTTCCTTGCTCCTCCTCGGTCGTCGGGAATCTATGCTCTTCAACTCTTTTCTTTTACGTGATCTTTGTTCATCCTTTTACCAACACGCGAGACATCTAGCATCAAGGTGCACGTGTCATGCAAGAAAATGGAGATAATCAGATAAGCAGTGCGTAAGTGAGTCGTGCGGGGGGGAAAGCGGGGGGAAACCCTTTTTTGTAAGTGAGTCGTGCACTTCAATGGCACCTACACAATATTTTTTCTCCTCGATGGCACGTGAATAGTGCATGTACTCAACGACGGAGCACGGAATGGTAGCAATGACATGGTCAGCCCTTTTTTGGAGAGAGTACATACTACTAGTAAATAACTTTGATGTGTCCCATCAACTCGCAGAACGACGAGAAGCTTGATTACGCCTTCTCCCTCGCAAACGTGTGCGTGGTGGCTCGCAGCACAAGGAGAAACTTTTGCTTACAAGCGGTGGACGTGCAACAGTTCATTTGGTGTCAGATTGCCAGAAGCACTACTATAGAACCATCGACTTCCGGAAGAGGCGAAGAGCCAAGCGCAAGGTCACCTACTAACCTTAGGCTAGGCGTAGTGGGAGTAACATAAGTAGGGGTACCTCCTTTTTTTATTCTAGAAACAACCACATGCGAATATCAAGGTGCTGGTTACGTAGAACAAATTTCTTGCAGTCCGTGCTCAGCCCTCCTCTATCTCTCTTCTCAGCCAGCCAGCGAACACGCGGAGCCCATCGTCTGTTTGCTCACATGCGGCCCCACATGTCAGTGAAAACGCAAGAGGACCCACTGAACCTGCACATCTTTCACCTCGACGTGCTGGTGATGAAAAACAAATCCAATAAAGATCTTCGCTGGCCGCTTTTGGAGTTACTCAAGAGTAGTAAGATTCTATTTAGAGTTTAACCCAAGATGCACATCTCGTGGCTTCAACTACCACTCTATTTTCTTTCATGACACGACCTGGATGCTGGATGTCCCACGTTTCGGCAAAAGGAGGAAGAACTCGACCAAATCTTCGGTTGTGCTCTCGGATTAGACTAGTTGTGCTAACTTAAAAAAATTATTGTGTACTCCCTCCGTTCCAAAATACTTGACTTCCATCTGTCCAAAAATGGATGTACCTATATACTAAAACATGTCTAGATACATATATATTTTGACAAATAGAAGGCATGTATTGTGCAACGGAGGGAGTAGAATGGATGCAAGTTTTTGTATTGGGAAGAAGAGTACATCCATATATTGATAGAGCATTGGAGTTGGCCTTACAAGTGGGACCGCAGTTGAGGAAACCGACTATCGGCAAACCCCCACCTCGCCCGCCGCACGATGGCTGAGTTAGAGAAACGATGAGGTTGAAGAGATTGCTCTAGCACGGACTTCAAGAAATATGGTGTCAGATGGAAGTCGTGCTGGTGGCGTGTGATGTACTCCTGGACGTGAATGCTTGTTCTGGCCCATGCCACCATACTACTCCTACTACTTACTATATAGTACTAGTATCGAGGATTCGAGGTGTTGGTTACGTACAATATGGCTACAGTAAAAACACCCGCACGACGCGTGAAGCATGTGAAGCTAGTACAAATAGTGTACTACTATTATTGATTGGCCTCATCCGATAACCTGTTGCAATGCACGTACAATTATGTATTCGGAAAATATATTTTTGCCTCGTCGCACCACTCACTCACAGAAGCAACTCGAAAGCCATTCATAAATTTAGTAAGTTTATCACAGGCATATCATTTTATTACATACAACAGGTCATCAACCCACATCGACAACGAGGATGCATTATAAATACTAAAGTTTTCACCACACAACAAATAACAAGCAATGAAACGAACTTCAACTCAACCATTCCTCGGCGTTGGAAACCCTTGCTTTGAACCACAAGTGATTCTCTGGGACGGGCCATCTATTGTCGATCTCGAGACCAACGCAGGACTGATCATCTAGGCTGAAGCGGCCTACTATATCGGTACCAGGGTAGGGAACCACGCTAATGTCCGAGGTATAGACATAGTTGCTTCTCATAAATGGTGCTAGTAACGTTGTGTCAACAGCAGTTGGATCGCCTTTCACCATCATCGGATAGTTTTGTCCAAGGAAGAGCGAGTTTTCTCCAAGACTATCAATTTTGTACCAGGGAGAAGGTGTTGGCGCTAGCACACTAGTATCCATCCCGAATACCATGCAACGGGTGTTGGAATAGGTCCGAAGAGTGCGGCCATGGGAGACTACACCTGCTTCCTTAGCAGTAACATCATCAGTGGGCTGTATACACAAGAGAAGAGGTGATCCATCGGAATTAGTTGCCAGGCGCCAAAGAGTATATGGGCGCTGCTCGTCCTGATGCTCGTGATCATCACCATCGTCATCTCCCCCTTGGTTATAAAAATTTTCAAGTATAGGTGGTGGAATGTTCACAGGACCTTGGAAACACAAGAAGAAGGTTAATTAGTAAAGGGAAACTTGCTAACCCGCATGCATGTGGATGAAACAATTATAATTACGGTGGAAGACAAATGTACCAAAATCATAACGATTCCATGCAAAAACAGTGCCACGAGTGGTGGCAGCAAACACAAGGCCCTCGTATTGAATTGCATCACAGTACTCATGCATGTACAGAAACTGAATTTTGAGCAATATCCATCGAGTCAAACCACCAAGGACGGCAACAAGCTTGTCGAAGATAGCAACAACTTCATAGTTGTTGTAATTCCAAGAGCGGTTGGGAACTTGACAAATTGCTATCTTTCGTAGAAGACAGTCACCATGATTGTATTTGAACGTGCGTACAATACCGGTGTGCTCAACCTCTAGGCAGTCTGCTGAGATTTTTGGAAGTGGAACCTGGTCACGAGTGTACACATTCACAAGTTCCCACTCGCAGTTGGACTGAATGTAAACAACCCAATCTCCATTTGCGCCTGCCCAAACCTTGCCCTCAAGTGATGGCATCTTAACATCATACGTATCATTATCAAGCGGCATCAACTTGCACAGAGCGAGGCTTCCATCATGACGGCGCCAGTCATCAGGGTCACGGTGAAGAAGATAGGGGAGATCAAACCGCTCCTTGACTCTTGGGTTCCTTGTAATGATGTTATTAGTTGAGTCGAGAATGGGCTTGAACGAACCTGCCATACTAGCCGAGGTGATGATGTCGCACCGATCAATGAGTTCCTCCACCACGTCATCTTTCATATCGGGGCAAGAATAACGGGGTCATTTCCGTCCTGTTCCCTCCATGGAGAAGACGATCGAACAATGGCAGAAGAAAGGGTGAATGGCTGAAGGAAAATGGAGGAAGGAGAGGAAGAGTGTGCGACAGCAGTTCCAAATCGAGAGGGAAAGGCGAAGAGTCGGTGGACAGTTGCCAGTTTGCCACGGTTCACGAAGGGGCGCCCCGGCCTACACGTCGGTTCGGAAATACTCCTACTACTCGCCGTCGTCTCACTGATATGTTGGAACGGGACCACATGTCAACGAAACATGGTGTGTAATTTCTCGTGCAAAATGCGATCTGACCGCGTTGGCCCGAGGTGCCGCATTAGTTTTTTTTTTGAAAGTTTGTCGCATTAGTTATTGACCTTTATATTTTTTTAACATGCAATCTGAATGGATAGCTCCTGTGGTCATAACACATGAGCGGATATAGTGATGGTTGATTCGCCCGAGCAACTTATTACTGTGGGAATATGGGAGTACCAGTGGATTCAAGGAACAGAGAAATGATGGTTGCTTCGTCCGAGCAACTTACTGTGGCGAAGGTGGGGCTCTTTGATTTGACTGCTCAGTAGTAATTACTACTGCGGTGCAACTATCGGGGTGAATCTTTCCTTGAAGTTGTGTTGTGCACTCAATATTGCTCCATGGTAGGTGGACCCGGATGAAGGATGTCCAACATGTCGGCAAAACGAAGTTGAATTGTTTCTGGCATTGCTATCAATCCTTCAGGATTTGTTTATATGTACGCATAATTTTGATGAAATTGTACTGTGATGCTATGAAGGTTTCAACTTTGGTTCCCGCAGGAAAAAAAAGGTTTCAACTTAGGATTCATGTGTCTTGCCTCGAGATTATCTCCTTACAACATTCCATCAAATACAAATGAAACTACCATGGCTAATGCATCTCAATGGTTCGCAGATCAGCGCCAATATTCACATCACAACTGAAGACAAAGTTGTGAGAAGGTGTACAAATAAAGAAAAAAATATAATTGATCAATGTTGTTCGTAGGCATGGCTCCATTTTCATGGCACAGTGTTCATTGCTTGGCAGCTAGTTTCACCCAGCTCTATAGCCAAAAAAGAGGTGTATGAAGGACACCACAATCCGATCATTTTGTGCAACTCCACTAAAATCGGGCGGACCATCCCTGTTTGCAAAGATATCCAGTCAGTGTGATTACAATAATAGTGGAACTAGATGATGAAACATAACACACATAAATAGAAGCCGATCACCTCTATGATCTCTCTTTAGGACTAACTTCTTGTTGGAGAAGATTAGGCACGGAGTTGGATGAGGAGGATAGCAAAACCAATCTCCCTTTCCGCAGTCCGACAGAAATGTAGAAACGTTGCTCATGTGACATTTTGGCGGAACTGCACAAAACACTCTTCAGAAAAGTGATTTGTGCAGTTCACCAAAAGGTCGCAATAGCAATGAGGTGAAAATGGATAGCCCTATTTGCAAAAGGAGGTCGAAAGGAAACAATTACTGCCCAATAACACGAGTTGAAGACACATACGCCGACAAAAAAGAAGCATGTTCCATGTAAAAAGGGAAAGATAGCACATGGTGGTTTATCAAAAATGGTTTGAGGACGAGATTGCAAGATGGAAAGTACGCCGGCCGAGATACGATTTAAGAAAACAACTAAAGAAGATCCACATGCAGCAACATGGGAAGATGGGCAATGGAGCAAGGCCGGAGGAAGCTGTACCTGAGGGTCGTCGGGATGTTACTAGGAGGGCGCCGGCGGCCGGGATCTGCCCATACTGCGGCAGCGAGCAAGTGGCGAAGGCCCTACCGCGCCGGAGCTTGGTCAGAGAGAACGGCGGGTACCGCAGATCGGGACGAGCTGCCTCAACACCGTCGAACGGAGAGACGATGCACATCCTCCCTTTCCGCCAGTGGACGGGATGCGGCTGGATCACTGACCAACGCTGAGAGAGAGAGGCCACGGCGGCCTTGTGTGAGATGGTGTGACAAGAGACAAACCCATTTTTTCCATTTTCCCCACGGCAATAGTTTTATATTTTAGGCGTGGTACCCAACCCTCCTTCAAGTAAACAACCGCTACACGCATCAAATTATCACGTGGGCTGCCTTTTCATACAGAAACGAACTCCACCGTGTACCCACGCGGGTCTGGCCGGGAACGAGACGTGAGTACGTGCGTCCTGTGTGCACTTCTTCTTTAGGTGCAGGTACGTACGTGGGTGGGTGTGAGAGAGATGGTTTGTGCGAAACAAAGGCAATGTGTTGATGATATCTCAATAAGAAAAATGTAACATATGCAATGTGTGTAAAAAGGAGTCATGGACGTGAGATATCGATAGAATTGAAAACAGGGATGAAGTGTGTGGCTGCGCGATCGATAAAGAGTGCCATCGAATTTGTGTTTGCCCACGTCAAAGATACAGGGCGGCTGGCCTACTGGAATTTTAGAGGGCAGAGGTGCAGTTCTTCTCCGTGGCATGGATACCTACCTACAACGTTCGACTATCGGTGTGTGTGTGGGGGGTAGAGACCGGTCGACTAGTATATGTGTGGGGAAGGAGAGAGACCTAGGTATGTATTGAGGGAGATCGATCGACATCCATGGATATGTGTAGCACAGGAATAAGGTTGGGAAAAAGACAAAGGTAGAGCATCGAAGGGTTGGTGGTGGAGTGGCGTCTCACAAATGGTGGGAGAGGCCTACTAGACAAACAGAGGGTATGAGTGCAATATCAATAAGAGAGGGCGGGGGATGTCTGTCTGTCTATGCATGTGCGTGTGAGAGACGGGTCGGGAGGTATTCAAGGATGATGAGGGGAGAAGATATGGTTGTGGTAAGCATGTGTAACTACATAGGAAGATCAACCGTCGTGTGTCCGAGAAAAGGAGAGACATAACTAGTGACGTAAGTGTATCGGTGCTTGGTGAAAACGAATTATAGTCGACCTGGCTATATGTAGGGAGATCATTTCATATACACGCCTGCATGTGTTAGAAGCAAATAAGGTCCGGAGAGGCAGACAGGGGGAGAGGGTGTGGCTAGGAGGTGGTGCGAGAGGCCTACCATGTCGAGGGGGAAGGAGTGTGCGAGCATGTGATTAATGAAAAGAGGGGCGGGAGTGTGCACCTGCGTGGAATCGTATTGGACATATGGGGGCATGTACGGTGAGAAGAGAAGAGGGGAAGTATATATGTGTTTGTTGTAGGCACACTTGGCTAGAGAGGTATATCGACCGGTGTATGCCAGAAAGAAGGAGTCGGGGGCCTACACACACCACTGGTGGACGACCTAAAGAGAAATAATGAACGTGCGCGATGGAGGGGACACTAAGGGTGTGTGAGGGGGGCGGGCATGTGCATGTACGATAGAAAGTTAGCGCTAGCTAGCTACAAATAGAAGAGGATCATGAAGATGTAAAAGACGAACAAAGATCATAATTCATTATAAAAAAGTGGATATCGATACTTGAAGAAGATATCATAATGTAGAACATTGATTGTAATTTGGGCTAATGTGTGGCTTTTGCAACTCGGGTCTAAATACTTGTCATAATGTAGGGGGTGGGGCACTGTACTTTGTGTGATAAACACGGTGTACGTGTGGAGCATGGTTTAGATTATGAATATATAGTTAGTACATCAAATGTACTATTATTTGGAATCAACATCAAGTGTATTCAAAAAATAGAATTCAAGTTCATCTAGTACACATAGTTCATATCTATCTCTATAGTAATCATGTGGTGTGTTATTAAGGTAATACACGAATGATGGTTGAAGTTGGCAACAATCATGATTGTAGATTCTTATATAAATAGAGAAACGAATTCAAATTTAGTTCGAATTGCAGCGGTAGTATAGACATTTGGAATGCACTAAAATGTTGGTATGAGTAGGTTACATGCATTATACAACAAGCGAAAAAATATTAATCGGACATAACATGGATTCATACTCCCTCCTTCCATCTATATAGGGCGTAATGAGATTTTTAAGACCGCCTTTGACTATTGACAAGATTAATAGTACATGACATGCACAATGTGAAAATCATATCATTGAAAGAACCTTTCATAGAGGAATTTAACGGTGTGCTTTATATAAGTTGCATGTCATATATCATTGCTCTAATATTTGGTCAAAGTTAGCATCGAAAAACGCATTAGGCCCTATATAGATGGAAGGAGGGAGTAGCTTTGAATAGCATTTGTATAGTAAAACGGGGCAAGACTCTCTCTTTGTGTGGTGTGAATAGTTTTTTTTTGTTTTCTTTTTGGTTGAGGGAAGTGCGAATTGATTTGGTACGTACAAGTACAATATTACTACACGTTAGGCTTCTCCCTAAAATTCAACCCGCGTCTTGTTATATCCCGAAAAATCAGATATCGTGCTCCCAAAACTGGCGCCTTCACAACCCGCGCCTTGCTATCCCAAAATTACAACGCGCGCGAAAACTCTCTCCAACTGCCAAATCCCGACACGTGAAATCCCCCTTCTAACCCTGAGCCAAAAGGGCCACTAGTTCAAATCGGTGGGGGGTACTTTTGTAACACACCCTACATTTTGTACAAGAGAGTCCCTAAGTCATGCTTCACCCCCTCCCATCGCCCCCTTTTCGCCATTCGAAATCCCAGGCCGCCATAACCTCTCCGCTCCAGCCGCGAAACCCCACCCTCCTCTGTCCGCCATCTCACCGCTGCCCAGCCGGAGCCTCTTCCCCGACGATGTCGTCCACCGCAATAGCTCGATGTCCCTCGTCCACCTCCCCGGATGAGGATCTGTCGTCCATCTCGCCGTCCCGCCAGTTCAGCCGCCCCGTCCTCCACTTCCAAGGAGCTGTTCCGACGATCACCTCGTCTATCGCGGCTGCTCCATCCCCACCGTGTCGCCTTAACCTGCTCCACCGGAACCGCAACATCCTCACCGACTCCTTGGACGAAGCCGAGGCCTACTCGGCGCCACCAAAGAGGTTGTACACTCATCGCATCGCACCTTCTCCTTAACTCGACCTCCCGGCGCCAACGGTGCTCCATACCGCACCCCCATGGAGCGGCTACCTTGAAGTCGGCTCCGCGGGCGACATATCCATGGCGGCTCTCCCCCAGTGCGAGGCCCCTTCAGTGGCGGCATCCATACCAGCCGGATCTGCTGCTGCTGCTCTGGCTCTCGCTCGCTCGCTCGCACTGCTGTTGCTGCTCCGGCTCTCGCTCGATCACTCGCTCGCCCAGCTGCTGATGCTGCTCTCCCCCTCGCTCGTGCTGCTGCTCTGCTCCGATTAAGCCACACTTCAGTTGGCTGAATCGACTTTTGGGTCAGTCGATTTTCAGGGGTTGGGAGGGGCTCGCCAGAGTTAAGGAAGAACCACCCGCAGCAGGGACGGGGGCTCGCTGGATAGGTACCCCACTATCTATCTTAGGGTTCAGGGTGGGGGCGGGGGGGCTAGAGGGCTGGCCGGGGTGGAGGTGGCGAGTTGTTTCGGGGCGGCGAGGCGGCGCTGGGGCCGGCGGTTCACCCGGTGGTGGCTGGCGGCTCAGGGGGGTGCAGGTTGAAGATGAACTGCAGGCCCTCCCTAAACTACATGTCAAGTGCCTCTCTGCTACCATTGCGTTCAGTTTCGACAGTAGCATTCAGATTCCACAGTAAATTTCAGTTTCGACAGTTAAGTTCAGAGTCAACAGTTTTTACCTCATCTGTTGTAGTCAAATGGTTTTTGGTGATGTTAATTTTACATCCATTTTACATCATCTATTGGAGATGCTATTAGAATCCCACTTGAGATTGACGATGTTTGTCTTATGCTGCTTCAGCCTTGACGTCTTATGGCTCACCGGAGCTGCTCCAACGATAGAACAATCCATCACAACAGAGCAGTGCCCTGGACGCCGTCTACAGATTCCTCAGATCTTCCTCCACACCTCCAATAGCCACCTCTGCCTCAACTACTTCAGCGACCAACCCAATGATGCTAAGGTCGACACGGCTACGGCAAAGAGGTTGTACACTTGTTGCATCACTTATTACTATACATTCACGTCGATCCATTAAGTCTATTTTGGTTCAACGGAAAAACATAGCAATAGGGAATTTTCCAATGGCACTCTACTATTCAATTATTCATGCATTTTGTTGAAAGGAATGAAGCAAAACATCCACCTGGACCTACTTTTCAAAATCCTATGCATGAAAACAAGACCAAGTGCATTAGTGCCAGAATAACATTCTAACTATACACGCTTTCATATGGTTTCACTTTATTTTGGCCATGTTTCTTTGCATTCCTCTGCTCTTCATATTCCTGTAAACCAAACACCCAAGTTGACAAAAATCCTGTGTTTACAAATGCTCTGTTTAACATGTGCATTTTCCTATCCTATTCCGGTGTTTTTCCTATCCCTGCATTTTAAGAATCATGCAAGACAAATGAGCTCTTACAGAATTACTTCAGTTACAGGTACGTGATGAAGGGAACTTTGTGTGGTTTGTCCTGCTCCTGCCACGATGTCGTCCACCTCACATGAGCTGCTCCATCGACAGAAGCATCCACCAAGCAGACATCACGACTCCTGACCATCTTTCGCCGTCTCAGATCTCCTTCCCTGCCGCCGGCACCCACCGCAACGGCATCACCATCATTGACTCAGCAGATGAACCTAAGGAGTACGGGTCCACAAGAGAGGTCACACTCTTTTGTTTCTGCTTATGTTATTCATTGCTTAAACTTACCTGCTACTTTATCGTCCTGTTCAGCTCTTGGACTCCCAAGTCCGGTCCAAATTAATGTTAAAACTTGAGTTCTAAATTAGCTGTGGGGCACATATTGAGGCAGCAATGAATAGTATGTCTGTCTAATATCTGGTTCACCTAGGGTATGCCTATGTTGTTCATCTTGGGTGGGAAACAAATCGTAAAGCAATCATCATCTGTCTTTTTATTAATTTAAAGCAATCATCAGCCTGCTATCATTATTTTTGATTCCATCCACTGGTTGTTACCATCACTCTAAATTTCTGCATGCTCTCCTTACATAATCTCACCATATTTTTTCGTATGCATGTCAAATATTGTACATAGTCATGCTGAACATGTAGAGAAAAAGATAAGAGTTTTGCCTGGCAATACAATGTCATGCAGACATCGCTCCATGGTGGGTTCAATGGCAAACCCTCCCCACCCCTCTCCAGATTGTAATCCAGAGGAAGATATCTGTTCTGAGGCAGATTCAGACGCCGTTGACCACTCCTATTTACCCCCCAAGGTGTTTGCTCTACCTTGGCAATGATGTTAGTTATATCATGCATATGTTGCCTTGCAGTGCCTACTTTTGACATCATATATGTCATCTGCTTAGTTTCTGTAATGCCACATGTTTAGTTTCTATATCATATATGGGAATTGTGCAGTCTCATGTCTTTTAGACAGCCATAATATATGTGAAATGTTCAATGACATCCTGTTTAACCAGGCATCATATATTTGAATGATATCTTGCCCATCCTTTTCTTCATTACATTTCCATTTGTCGACAATGTTTGTACATTAAACTACTCTTCCTGTGAATCAGCCATTTGGGTGGGAGATGGAAAAATCTGGAGTGAAAACAAGGCCTTCAGAGCAGACAGTGCTACCTGTCGAAGCAGATCTCTTGTTGGGTCCCGATAGCTCCTCAGAGATGGATTCAGAGACAGATGACCAGTCCTATTCCCCCACTGAGGTGTATGCTCTAACTTGGCACGGTTATACTTCTCATATCATGCATACGGTGTCTTGCATTTCATAGTTTAGACATCATATACACAATATTCAACACCATGTTCTTAGTTTAGATATCATATCCAATGCCCTCTGTTTAGCATATAAATCACATATGTGAATTAAATGATGCGATCCTGATGACTTAGATAACATGTAGGTGAATTATGTCATGCGATCCTGTTTAGTTATTCATCATATCTTTGAATTATGTTATGCTATGCTATCCAGTTTAGATAGACATCATATATGTGAAATTATGTCATGCTATCCGTTTTAGTTAAACAATATACATGTCAACTATTTCATGCCCTCTTTTTTCCACACTATCTATTGCATCTGTCTCTCATACAATGTCTGTACATTCAACTATGTTTCATGTTTATCAGCAATTTGAATTGGAGCGGGTGATGCCAGTATCTAGCGGAATAAAAACACGGCCTTCAAATAAAACAGTGCTACCTCTTGGTGGAGATAGCACCCCGGTTGTACATGCACAAGAACCAGCCCTACGACACATAACCCAAACTCTCGTAGATTGTACCCCTACTGCGATGGACAGAGAACTAGCTTCACCCAATCTAACCCCAACCCCAGCCGATAGTAACCCAGTTCCTGTTGACACTGCACCATCTCCACCACAGAGCTCCCAAACAAGAGTAGTTAGTAAGGCAGCTCCAGTGCCCAAAGGGCCAGTACTATCACGGCGAACCCCAACTCCACCAGTTAGTATGCCTATTCCTATGGAGAAAGCACAACCAGCTAGTCGTAGTTTAGCATCTATCGCATTTGATGTTGTTAAATCATATGTGCGTATCTTCCCATCTTGGAAATATTATACTGAAGATGAAGGAAAATGCCAGTTATAGGTGTTTGTCCAGGAGTTATGTGTAAGTAATGTTATTCATGGCAATTACTTTGCTTCGTCCCATACATCCTACCTCCATGATGGTTATAATACAGCAAATTTTCCCATTTTTCTCTATAGAGAAGGACCGATTTGGAAACTCAAGATGAGGTAACCTGTGCTAATACCTCTGCTATCTTCAAGAATGCTTGGTGGCAATATCGAAATTACTTGAAGAAAACGTACTTCACTGGCAAAGAAACTCATCAAATTCCCTTACGTTCTCCTCAGACACATTTACTGGATGATGACTGGGAACGCCTTGTTTTGTACTAGTCCCGAACCAAGAATGTGGTAAGGTCTGTGAGCTCATTTTCTATTTTTAAGTATTATATTCTTGCATCTTACTGTACTCTGTTCATGTAGAACAAGTTCCTAAACCTGAAGAACAATTGTTCTAATTTAAGATTCCATTGCTATCATAGTTCAAAAAAACGCTAGGCGTTAATTGTGCGTTTTGCCACCGACTTGCGCTTTACTGACCAAAGCG
Source organism: Triticum dicoccoides (assembly GCF_002162155.2). NCBI lineage: Eukaryota > Viridiplantae > Streptophyta > Magnoliopsida > Poales > Poaceae > Triticum > Triticum dicoccoides. The sequence goes on from NC_041389.1 coordinate 133,197,810, forward strand.
CATGCTCATGCGCAGTTATGCACAGATTAAGCATAGTTATGCGCAATGCGTTTTGCCAATGCCTAGAGCCTAGGAGCGCTTAAGCGCTCGCTTAGGCGCGCCTTTTCTAACTATGATTGCTTTGCTCTTGTATCACTGTATTTACTGATACAAACTTATTTTTAAATTGAAGGATCCAATCGAAACTCCAATGGCACAGCAGATATGTTCACGCATGTTTCTTTAACAGGTTTGCTCTTATCAATAGCTCTTTTGATTTCAATTTCAATTATGTATACAGTTGACTTTCATATCATGCACGTTACTAGCATCACAACAAAGCCAATAGTGTTGTTGTACATGTAGTCTCGTGGTACCCATCTGAAATCTTGTTGTGCCGTGTAGTTTCCCATGCTTTGTATTCTTTCACTGCTGCTTTGTCTTGAACTGATATGATTTGAACCGTGTCTCTATTTGATTTCGCAAGAAAATGTAGTGACCATAGGACATAGATATATGTTTGTTTGATGCTTTTATTATGTACTAGTACTTGGCAATAGAAGACTTGGTAGTTTAATCCTGTCCACCTTACTAATGAACTGGTTCACCGGAATGAGTTTCATATACTAGTACATGCTAAACTTGTTATGTGTCTGCTCGTTTCTTCTTTTAGAATGCTGACAGAATATTGGGGAAGAGTGCCTTATTAAGCAATGGTAAAGGAAGTAATTCATATAAGGTTCAGGATAGTGACACATCCTTGTTGGTCTCCAACAAAGCTGATAAAACAGCTAAGGAAGACTATCTTGAAGACAGCGAGACAACCCCAAAGTCCTGTCTTGGTTTAGTGTTTGAGTTACTGGCCACTACCGCTTGCACAAGCTATTCAAACTCACTGTCTGAATCAGTTCGGTTTCTTGAGTCTCAACTACAAGCTAAAAGACATCGATCAGCTGTGCTGCGACAAGAAGCGGAAGGACTGCGGAAGTCCCTGGAGCATTCAGATGCATACTTTCTGGTGCAACAGCAAGCGTTGGAGGATTTTAGCGCCAAATAGGACAAAGCTAATTAGCTTGCTAAGCTTATTGCCAGCATGGTGGATACCCAGGATAACGTTTCTTGAGCTCTTCTGAAGTTGTTTCAGTTATGCTCTTGTTTTGTTGCCGCGTTTATTTGCACTGGTGGCCAATTTTGACGGGCAATGTATGTAATATGCTGCTTTGTTCCCTATATTTGCACTAGTGGCGAACTTTGATGCCCAGTGGATGTAATATGTCTAATAGCGGTAATAGGCCAGCGTTAATTGCTTGCTTATTTATTTCCTTATTGTCTTGTTTAGTTGTTTGCTTGTAGTCACTGCAGTTCTTTTTCTGTGTTTTTCTAGTGGCCACAATAGCCATTTTTTGGTAACTAGGCCAAAATAATCATGGCAACACACGGACTGTTGTAACCATGGGCCTCCTGCAGGCCGTATCATCCATGGGCCTTCTTCCGGCCGTAGGATCCATTGGCCTTCTATACGGGCCGTAGGATCCATTGGCCTTCTATACGGGCCTTAGGGTCCATGGGCCTTCTACGGGCCGTAGGGTCCATGGACCTTCTATGGGTCGTACGACCCATGGGCCTTCTACGGGCCGTAGATCCATGGGCCTCATACGGGCCATAGATCCATGGGCCTTCTATGGGGCGTATCATCATTTCGCCAATCATGGGCCGTACAATTCATGGACCATAACGGGCCATTAATAGACCATATTTGATAACTCTATGAAAACAGCCCAACGGGTTTTTTTTTTGACATGAAAACGGCCCAACATATTAACGGTCCGCAAATGGGCCGACTGTAACGACGGGCTGAATTTGGCCCACAAGCAGAAAATGACAGTAACGGGTCGTATGTAACCGAATGCTGCAAATGAGCCCAAGAATCAATGGGCCTTGAGAAGGCCGAAAGATAACTTGGGCTGGAAACGGCCCAATAGAATAATGGGCCGTTAATGGGTATAAAGTGATACACTGTTCATTACGGGCCAGTTTCACCACGGGCCGTTAATGGGCCAAGAGTTACAAAGGGCCTCATATGGGCCGAAAGAAGTCATGGGCCACACATGGGCCGGAAGTTAAAATGGGCTGGAATCATACTGGACGGCCCAGATGACGCTACTGGGCCTTATTTGGATAGGGCGTAACGGGCCCTGGGTTAGCGGGCTGTAAATGGGCTATATGCGAACAGGCCGTTAACAGGCTTTCCGTGGGCCGGGCCGCCACCTTTTGACCAAGTCAAACGGGCCGGACTTTTCACGGGAATGGGCCTCTGTTGGGTCGTGCCACGTGTCCCCGTATCATAGGTGCCTTCGGTCCAATGAGCGGATGACATCTGTCCCAACGGTGAGCCGACACGTGTTTCCTCCAGCCAATGATGATTTTACATGTGGAAAATCCCCATTGGTCGGGGCTGTTAACGGGTTATCGGATCCAAAACCCGACCTGATAGCTTAACGGCGTTCTGTTACGGTGGATGCCACGTGTCGGTCACCCTTGACGAAAGCACTTCTGTGATGCGCGATTTATCGTCATGGAAGTGGACACTTCCGTGATGATAATTTTGGTAATGTCATGGAACACTTCTATGACAGCACAGGTATGACTATCTTGATTCTGTCACAAAATCGTCATGGATGTACATGCATGACAAAAAACGTGACCTACTATGACAAACACGTATCATCACAGAAGTGTATTTTTTTGTAGTGATGCTAGTTCATAGGTAGCTATTTATAATGTTCATTGTGTAACTTTCGTATGTATAATGTGCTTTACACACACAACATGAACTATACTCACGTTTATATTCGATTTCTAAAGTGATGCATTGTCTGGAGTTCAAAATACTAACTATGTGGATCAATTGTGTTGAATAATAACATAGACATGCTCAAATTCGATAGAATCTAGATGTCTGATGGATCAATGACCATTCCTTACGCGAATTGCAAATATCATGATCCCATCCTAATATTTGGATACAATTTATATCTTTAATCAATGTGTACAGCAGTCTTTTACGTGTAGTTTCACTCTCCATCGGTGGTCTCTCACACATGCTCACACACTCTCTCCCGAGGTGTCTTCCTCGCACACATGCTCTAGATATAACCCTCCCTCCCTCTCGTAACCATTTACAACTATTTTCACTAACCTTTATCACAAGCACTCTTCCTCTCACAAGCATACACACGCACAATCCCCATCGACCCTTTCTATATACATGGACCTGCCTACGTGTCTCATGTACGCACATTATCTTTAGGCTTGTCTCTCACGCATTGTCTCACACCTCTCTTCCTAATCGACAAGTATGATTCTAGCAGAGCATTCTGTAGGATGCCCCTTAAAGTTAGGTTGGATGAATAGTAATATCAGAGATAAAGGGGTTACCTTAGTCCGAGAACCTAGGGTTAAAAATCCTAGTTGGCTTTGTTAGTGGACACAGAGTCCTTCACAATTCTGCTATCTTTGTCTTGTACGACTAGTCATCCATGGGTCTTCCTAAATGCGTCATGGGCCGACCAATGTGGTGCAGGACGGAACCAAATGAAGGGCCTCACCTCGAGCCAACGGACCTCACGCGGTGACTCACCCTCTGCCCCCACGTCTCATTATCTTCTCGCACCCACACATACCAACACAAACACAACACACACACAAAAAAAATTCTCCTGGTGCCTCTATCCTCTCCCCCCTTGCATATACACACTCAAGGGAAGGGAATCTCTCGTCGTGACGTCATATTCGTCTCTCTCTCTAGACCACTCTAATTTCTCGTGCTATCTCTCCCACGCCCCCCCCCCCGCCGGCCCCTCTATCTATGCCTCTCTCGAATACGTAATACGCACACATACCTCTCTAGGCCCCGCCAAATGCATCAACTACACATTCACACATGTTACATCACGTACCCCATTGATCTAAAAAGCCCTTCTTCACATTTATTTCGCATACAACATTCCTTTTGAATAAAGTGTGGCCAAAAAATTATTTTAGAGTTTCTACATATATACAGCATTACAAAGTTATATAGAGGAGTATGAATGCTAATTTGCATTGCATGGTGCCCATAATGATATTTACTCTGCAGTGTGAATTTGTATATTTTTATACTATATGCAAAGTTAGTCATAATAAAGAGAAACGAAGAGCATCTCTCTCCATCGCATACCCCCCATCCTATACGCCCCTTTCACGTATGCACACAAACTATCTCCAGGTCCTCTAAAAGTAAGCCCCCAGCACATTCACGCATGTTTCATCTTTCTCTCGCGATATATACAATGGCGATCATTGTATTTGAAGCGAAAGCATGATACATACATTGGACTTCAGAATCCACTCATTACGGTCACCATTTATGTTTAGTGGTTATTATACAGTCATGGGCTCACCGTACAACTCTGTATTTGCTCAAGACATGACTAGTTGACCAGTTAAACGCTCCACGTCGCACCTCTAGTGTTGCATCACATTATCTCACTACCATGGTGCCCACCTGTCGGCTTGTATCTACTCTACATCTACACTCTTATAAAATACACTCTTATAAAAAATAGAGTTGGTGATGATGGTGTGCCTGCCATCATGCAATATAGGTCGTCCGATTTATATCTGATGGATAGGAAAGAAACTATGGCAATTTTGCAAAAAGGTACCCACACACCTCTCCACATTTGCAAATAAGTCCTTCCCTCGTTCATCCTTTTCTCTCACAAGATAAACTAGTCATACAAATGCATCTTGATGTTACGTGCAACGCACGGGCATCTTTCTAGTAAGAATGAAAACAAACGACAAAAATATATTTGGACGGTGGTTTGAAGTCATGACCGCGAGCACAACGGACAAGGTGGCCTTGTATTGGTATGCTGAGCCATCTGTTTTAACACACAGGAGCTGGTGTGGTGATTATACACACACGCACGCATGCACACGAACTGCATGCACGCAACACTCACACAAACACATGCACCCACGCACGCACGCAACACTCACACGTACACACGCAGCCATGCACGCACGCAACACTCACACGCACACACGCACGCATGCATGCACACACCAGTACACCACACGACCAACACACACTCTCACACTCAAGAGCTCAACCTACACGTGCATGCGCACACATTAGGACCTGACAGACACATACACAACCAGGTGATTCCTGCGTACGGGTTGGAGTCTTGTCGCACCTGCATAAATTTGTGTTTATCTGACCTTTTCCCTATGCAAACTAACAGGTGGTACCCACAAGGAACATGGTCAATTTAACTAGTCAACATGGCGCCACGCAGACTATTTGGCAGGTCAACAAAGTGCAATCCGATGTTGAACCGTGAGCAAGTGACCGTATAATCACCGCAAAACGTATATAGTGACTGTAATCAGCTTATTCTGAAGTTCGGTGACCGTATTACGATTTTCTCTCTGTAGGCCCTCCAGAACTACATCTCTACACGTTCTCGCATGTTACATCTAACAACTATGCAATACGGCACTACTACTACACTCTAACACAATAAATCATATGTGTTTTTAGTTTTACTAGATATCATATTGTTACTTAATTATTCAGTTTGCATACATTAAAATTGCCTTTGAAATGTATGACCAGTATCATCTACCGCGCGGGAAAAATCCCACCCTTTCCTATTTAATCGGGTTTGTATTGATGGATCATGCGAAACAGCAAAACTATAGTACTATACAGTACAAGTGACAGTTCACTAGGCCGTGTCGTGTAGTACTCCATCGTAAGAGTGGAGCGCTCGCTTTCATAAATCTTCTAGTCCCTTTCACCAACATGTGGGACAACAAGCTACCGGGTCCATGTGCCATACCGAAATACAGTGCAGAGCAGCCGGGGTGAAGCACCCCAGTCATGACGTCGCGTAGTAATGAGCAATGAGGCGTCAAATCACAAAGCTGCACCTTTCCCGCAGTTAAGTTGGAGGGACGAAGTAATAATGCTAAAAAAAGAAGTTGGAGGGACGAAGCAACCATCATTTCACTCATTGTTGAATCCGCTTCTCTCTCATCTTCTTCAACTTAACAATGTGTTGCTTCTGCCGTTGTTCTGCCTCATGTGGGACGCGATCGGCTTGGTAAAGCACTAACACATGGGACCGCATGTTAGCAAACCGCCAGGACAACGTCCTCTAAAAATAAGAAACCTCCCCCGCCATCCGCATGGCAAAATCACCTCCTTTTTACTAATCTTGATTCTATAATTTTTTAGATCAATATAACTGAGATTTGTATAGATAGCACACATGAGCAAAACCAAGTGGTACGGTTAAGGGCATCCACAATGTGTAGCCAAATGTGAAAATAGATTTTGGCATCGTGGGAACCATTGTGGACGGTGTTGCCAAAGCCAAAAAGATGGAACCGAAGCTCCCTGATTGATTGACTGAAGGAATAGAAAAATGCAATGTCTCCTCTTTCTCCCATGCCTGGACGCATGTAGTACAGTATAGAGCATAGAGTCTACTCCCCTGTCCCTTCTATCACAAATCACAAAGCAGTGAGGCGTCAAATCACAAAAGCATGGACAAAGCAACCATCATTTCACTCTTCGCTGACTCTGCTTCTCCATCGTCTTCTTCGAGAAACCATCTCACCGCACTAAGCTGGACGGATGACGCTATTGTGTACTGGTACGTTTACACGTCCTTTGGTTCAACGAACTTCCTAGATGCAAATAAGGCGGTTGTATCAGCTTGCAGGCGGCACTTGCGAACGACATACCGTGGTCTCCCTCAAGGCCTCAATGGTGTTCTCCGTCAAACGCACTTCACCAAACCACAACGTTCGAGATATCGTCGACGTCACCGCAATGGGGAAGGAAGTCAAATATAATTACTACCTTCATTTTTTTACACAAGGCCAGTATATCAAAATTAAAATTTGCAAAAGGCCACTAACACTAATCGAGGCAAAATTGATGGGGTTTGCCTCGTACTAGAAACCAAGGACATTAATATCCCCTGCATGCATGCGGAAGTGAGAAGGTTGGTTTGCATGGCGCTGCATTAATCAAGCGATGATGAGTGAGATGGTTAGCTCTTTGGTCTTTGGAGAAAAAAATACGCATTAATTGACACGTGAAACGAGGATTTGTATTGATTAAATCCCGCGAAGGAAACCCCGCCTTTCTTTTTTAACACTAGTACTCCTAGCACGTACGTACTTATCCTGTTTGGGTCTAGGCCTTGCATTGCCATACTTTGCCGCACATTTTTGCGAAGCTTGCCTGAAGTTTTCAAAATGAGAAGGAGGTACACTTGCGCACGGCTGTCACGGTCGCACCGCACCCTCACACGGTCGCTCCTGCACGCCGTGGTCGCGCCGCACCCTCACACAGTTGCTCCTGAAGGAAATATGCCCTAGAGGCAATAATAAAGTTATTATTTATTTCCTTATATCATGATAAATGTTTATTATTCATGCTAGAATTGTATTAACCGGAAACATAATACATGTGTGAATACATAGACAAACAGAGTGTCACTAGTATGCCTCTACTTGACTAGCTCGTTAATCAAAGATGGTTATGTTTCCTGACCATGAACAATGAGTTGTTATTTGATTAACAAGGTCACATCATTAGTTGAATGATCTGATTGACATGACCCATTCCATTAGCTTAGCACCTGATCTTTTAGTATGTTGCTATTGCTTTCTTCATGACTTATACATGTTCCTATGACTATGAGATTATGCAACTCCCGTTTACCGGAGGAACACTTTGGGTACTACCAAACGTCACAACGTAACTGGGTGATTATAAAGGAGTACTACAGGTGTCTCCAATGGTCGATGTTGGGTTGGCGTATTTCGAGATTAGGATTTGTCACTCCGATTGTCGGAAAGGTATCTCTGGGCCCTCTCGGTAATACACATCACATAAGCCTTGCAAGCATTACAACTAATATGTTAGTTGTGAGATGATGTATTACGGAACGAGTAAAGAGACTTGCCGGTAACGAGATTGAACTAGGTATTGGATACCGACGATCGAATCTCGGACAAGTAACATACCGATGACAAAGGGAACAACGTATGTTGTTATGCGGTCTGACCGATAAAGATCTTCGTAGAATATGTAGGAGCCAATATGGGCATCCAGGTCCCGCTATTGGTTATTGACCAGAGACGTGTCTCGGTCATGTCTACATTGTTCTCGAACCCGTAGGGTCCGCACGCTTAAGGTTACGATGACAGTTATATTATGAGTTTATGCATTTTGATGTACCGAAGGTTATTCGGAGTCCCGGATGTGATCACGGACATGACGAGGAGTCTCGAAATGGTCGAGACATAAAGATTGATATATTGGAAGTCTATGTTTGGACATCGGAAGTGTTCCGGGTGAAATCGGGATTTTACCGGGTTACCGGGAGGTTACCGGAACCCCCCGGGAGCCATATGGGCCATCATGGGCCTTAGTGGAAAGGTGAAAGGGCTGCCCACCAGGGCTGCGCGCCTCCCCCTTCCCCTAGTCCTATTAGGACTAGGAGAGGTGGCCGGCCACCCTTCTCCTCTTTCCCCCTTTGGGGATTCCTAGTTGGAATAGGATTGGAGGGGAGTCCTACTCCCGGTAGGAGTAGGACTCCTCCTGCGCCACCTCCTCCTGGCCGGCGCCTCCTCCCCCCCTTGGCTCCTTTATATACGGAGGCAGGGGCACCTCTAAACACACAAGTTGACACAAGTTGATCCACGTGATCGATTCCTTAGCCGTGTGCGGTGCCCCCTGCCACCATATTCCTCGATAATACTGTAGCGGAGTTTAGGCGAAGCCCTGCTGCTGTAGTTCATCAAGATCGTCACCACGCCGTCGTGCTGACGAAACTCTTCCCCGACACTTTGCTGGATCGGAGTCCGGGGATCGTCATCGAGCTGAACGTGTGCTTGAACTCGGAGGTGCCGTAGTTTCGGTGCTTGATCGGTTGGATCGTGAAGACGTACGACTACTTCCTCTACGTCGTGTCATCGCTTCCGCAGTCGGTCTGCGTTGGGTACGTAGACAACACTCTCCTCTCGTTGCTATGCATCACATGATCCTGTGTGCGCGTAGGAAAATTTTTGAAATTACTACGAAACCCAACAGTGGCATCCGAGCCTGGTTATTGATGTTGATGTTATATGCACGAGTAGAACACAAGTGAGTTGTGGACGATACAAGTCATACTGCCTACCAGCATGTCATATTTTGGTTCGGCGGTATTGTTGGACGAGACGACCCAGACCAACCTTACGCGTACGCTTACGCGAGACCGGTTCCCTCGACGTGCTTTGCACAGAGATGGCTTGCGGGCGACTGTCTCTCCAACTTTAGTTGAACCAAGTATGGCTACGCCCGGTCCTTGCGAAGGTTAAAACGGAGTCTATTTGACAAACTATCGTTGTGGTTTTGATGCGTAGGTGAGATTGGTTCTTACTTAAGCCCGTAGCAGCTACGTAAAACATGCAACAACAAAGTAGAGGACGTCTAACTTGTTTTTGCAGGGCATGTTGTGATGTGATATGGTCAAGGCATGATGCTGATTTTTATTGTATGAGATGATCATGTTTTGTAACCAAGTTATCGGCAACTGGCAGGAGCCATATGGTTGTCGCTTTATTGTATGCAATGCAATCGCGATGTAATGCTTAACTTTATTACTAAACGGTAGTGATAGTCGTGAAAGCATAAGATTGGCGAGACGACAACGATGCTACGATGGAGATCAAGGTGTCGCGCCGGTGACGATGGTGATCATGACGGTGCTTCGGAGATGGAGATCACAAGCACGAGATGATGATGGCCATATCATATCACTTATATTGATTGCATGTGATGTTTATCTTTTTATGCATCTTATCTTGCTTTGATTGACGGTAGCATTATAAGATGATCTCTCATTAAATTATCAAGAAGTGTTCTCCCTGAGTATGCACCGTTGCCAAAGTTCGTCGTGCCTAGACACCACGTGATGATCGGGTGTGATAAGCTCTACGTCCATCTACAACGGGTGCAAGCCAGTTTTTGCACACGCAGAATACTCAGGTTAAACTTGACGAGCCTAGCATATGCAGATATGGCCTCGGAACACGGAGACCGAAAGGTCGAGCGTGAATCATATAGTAGATATGATCAACATAACGATGTTCACCATTGAAAACTACTCCATCTCACGTGATGATCGGTCATGGTTTAGTTGATTTGGATCACGTAATCACTTAGAAGATTAGAGGGATGTCTATCTAAGTGGGAGTTCTTAAGTAATATGATTAAATTGAACTTAAATTTATCATGAACTTAGTCTTGGTAGTATTTTGCAAATCATGTTGTAGATCAATAGCTCGCGTTGTTGCTTCCCTGTGTTTATTTTGATATGTTCCTAGAGAAAATTGTGTTGAAAAATGTTAGTAGCAATGTTGCGGATTTGATCCGTGATCTGAGGTTAAATCCTCATTGCTGCACAGAAGAATTATGTCCTTAATGCACCACTAGGTGACGGACCTATTGCAGGAGCAAATGCAGACGTTATGAACGTTTGGCTAGCTCAATATGATGACTACTTGATAGTTTAAGTGCACCATGCTTAACGGCTTAGAATCGGGACTTCAAAGACGTTTTGAATGTCATGGATCATATGAGATGTTCCAGGAGTTGAAGCTAATATTTCAAGCAAATACCCGAGTTGAGAGATATGAAGTCTCCAACAAGTTCTATAGCTAAAAGATGGAGGAGAATCGCTCAACTAGTGAGCATGTGCTCAGATTGTCTGAGTACTACAATCGCTTGAATCAAGTGGGAGTTAATCTTCCAGATAAGATAGTGATTGACAGAATTCTCTAGTCACCATCACCAAGTTAGTAGAACTTCGTGATGAACTATGACATGCAAGGGATAACGGAAACGATTCCCAAGCTCTTCGTAATGCGAAAATTGACGAAGGTAGAAATCGAGAAAAACATCAAGTGTTGATGGTAGACAAGACCACTAGTTTCAAGAAAAGGGGCAGAAGGAAGAAGGGGAACTTCAAGAAGAACAGCAAGCAAGTTGCTGCTCAAGTGAAGAAGCCCAAGTCTGATCCTAAGCCTGAGACTAAGTGTTTCTACTGCAAAGGGACTGGTCACTGGAAGCGGATCTACCCCAAGTGATTGGCGGATAAGAAGGATGGCAAAGTGAACATAAGTATATTTGATATACATGTTATTGATGTGTACTTTACTAGTGTTTATCGCAAACCCTCAGTATTTGATACTAGTTCAGTTGCTAAGATTAGTAACTCGAAACGGGAGTTGCAGAATAAACAGAGACTAGTTAAGGGTGAAGTGACGATGTGTGTTGGAAGTGGTTCCAAGATTGATATGATCATCGTCACACACTCCCTATACTTTCGGGATTAGTGTTGAACCTAAATAAGTGTTATTTGGTGTTTGCGTTGAGCATGAAAATGATTTGATCATGTTTATTGTAATACGATTATTCATTGAATAAATTGTTGTTCTGTTTACATGAATAGAACCTTATATGGTTACACACCCAATGAAAATAGTTTGTTGGATCTCGATCATAGTGATACACATAATCATAATATTGAAACCAAAAGATGCAAAGTTAATAATGATAAGTGCAACTTGTTTGTAGCACTGCCGTTTAGGTCATATTGGTGTAAAGCGCATGAAGAAACTCCATACTGATGGAATTTTGGAATCACTTGATTATGAATCACTTGATGCTTGCAAACTGTGCCTTTTGGGCAAGATGACTAAAACTCCGTTCTCCGGAACAATGGAACGAGCTACTGACTTATTGGAAATAATACATACCGATGTATGCGATCCAATGAGTGCTGATGCTCGTGGCAAGCATCGTTGTTTTCTGACCTTCACAAGATGATTTGAGCAGATATGGGTATATCTACTTGATGAAACATAAGTCTGAAATAGTTGAAAGGTTCAAAGAATTTCAGAGTGAAGTTGAAAATCATCGTAACAAGAAAATAAAGTTTCTGCGATCTGATCGTAGAGATGAATATTTGAGTTACGAGTTTGGTCTTCAATTAAAACAATGTGGAATAGTTTCACAGCTCACGCCACCTAGAACACCACAACGTTATGGTGTGTCCGAACGTCGTAACCGCACTTTATTTGATATGGTGCGATCTATGATATCTCTTTACCACTATCGTTTTGGGGTTATGCATTAGAGACAGCTGCATTCACGTTTTAAAATAGGGCACCATCTAAATCCGTTGAGACGACACTGTATGAACTATGGTTTAGCAGTAAACCTAAGCTGTTGTTTCTTAAAGTTTGGGGCTGCGATGCTTATGTGAAAAAGTTTCATCCTGATAAGCTAGAACCCAAATCGGAGAAGTGCGTCTTCATAGAATACCCAAAGGAAATTGTTGGGTACACCTTCTATCACAGATCCGAAGGCAAGATATTCGTTGCTAAAATGGATCCTTTCCAGAGAAGGAGTTTCTCTCGAAAGAAGTGAGTGGGAGGAGAGTAGAACTTGATGAGGTAATTATACCTTCTCCCTTATTGGAAAGTAGTTCATCACAGAAATCAGTTCCAGTGATTCCTACACCAATAAGTGAGGAAGTTAATGATGATGATCATCAAACTTCAGATCAAGTTACTACCAAACCTCGTAGGTCTTCCAGAGTAAGATCCGCACCAGAGTGGTACGGTAATCATGTTCTGGAAGTCATGTTACTAGACCATGATGAACCTACGAACTATGAGGAAGCAATGATGAGCCCAGATTCCACGAAATGGCTTGAGGCCATGAAATCTGAGATATGATCCATGTATGAGAACAAAGTGTAGACTTTGATTGACTTGCCCGATGATCGGTGAGTCATTAAGAATAAATGGATCTTCAAGAGGAAGACGGACGTTGATAGTAGTGTTACTATCTACAAAGCTAGACTTGTCGAAAAAGGTTTTTGACAAAGTTCAAGGTGTTGAATACGATGAGATTTTCTTACTCGTATCGATGCTTAAAAGTCTGTCCGAATCATGTTAGCAATTGCCGCATTTTATGATTATGAAATTTGGCAGATGGATGTCAAAACTGCATTCCTGAATGGATTTCTGGAAGAAGAGTTGTATATGATGCAACCGGAAGGTTTTGTCGATCCAAAGGGAGCTAACAAAGTGTGCAAGCTCCAGCGATCCATTTATGGACTGGTGCAAGAATCTCGGAGTTGGAATATACGCTTTGATAAGTTGATCAAAGCATATAGTTTTTGTACAAACTTACGGTGAAGCCTGTATTTACAAGAAAGTGAGTGGGAGCACTACAACATTTCTGATAAGTATATGTGAATGACATATTGTTGATCAGAAATAATGTAGAATTATTCTGCAAAGCATGAAAGGATACTTGAATAAAAGTTTTTCAAAGAAAGACCTTGGTGAAGCTGCTTACACATTGAGCATCAAGATCTATATAAATAGATGAAGACGCTTGATAAGATTTTTCAATGAACACATACCTTGATAAATTTTTGAAATAGTTCAAAATGGAACAGTCAAAGAAGGAGTTCTTGCCTGTGTTGCAAGGTGTGAAGTTGAGTAAGACTCAAAGCCCGACCACGGCAGAAAATAGAAAGAGAATGAAAGTCATTCCCTATGCCTCAGTCACAGGTTCTATAAAGTATGCCATGCTGTATACCAGATCTATTGTATGCCATACCACTGAGTTTGGCAAGGGAGTACAATAGTGATCTAGGAGTAGATCACTGGAGAGCGGTCAAAATTGTCCTTAGTGGAATAAGGATATGTTTCTCGATTATGGAAAATGGTTCGTCGTAAAGGGTTACGCCGATGCAAGTTTGACACTAATCTAGATGACTCTAAGTCTCGATCTAGATACATATTGAAAGTGGGAGCAATTAGCTAGAGTAGCTCCATGCAGAGCATTGTTGACATAGAAATTTGCAAAATACATGAGGATCTGAATGTGGCAGACCCGTTGACTAAGATTCTCTCACAAGCAAAACATGATCACACCTTAGTACTCCTTGGGTGTTAATCACATAGAGATGTGAACTAGATTACTGAATCTAGTAAACCCTTTGGGTGTTGGTCACATAGCGATGTGAACTATGGGTGTTAATCACATGGTGATGTGAACTATTGCTGTTAAATCACATGGCGATGTGAACTAGATTATTGACTCTAGTGCAAGTGGGAGACTGAAGGAAATATGCCCTAGAGGCAATAATAAAGTTATTATTTATTTCCTTATATCATGATAAATGTTTATTATTCATGCTAGAATTGTATTAACCGGAAACATAATACATGTGTGAATACATAGACAAACAGAGTGTCACTAGTATGCCTCTACTTGACTAGCTCGTTAATCAAAGATGGTTATGTTTCCTGACCATGAACAATGAGTTGTTATTTGATTAACGAGGTCACATCATTAGTTGAATGATCTGATTGACATGACCCATTCCATTAGCTTAGCACCTGATCGTTTAGTATGTTGCTATTGCTTTCTTCATGACTTATACATGTTCCTATGACTATGAGATTATGCAACTCCCGTTTACCGGAGGAACACTTTGGGTACTACCAAACGTCACAACGTAACTGGGTGATTATAAAGGAGTACTACGGGAGTCTCCAATGGTCGATGTTGGGTTGGCGTATTTCGAGATTAGGATTTGTCACTACGATTGTCGGAAAGGTATCTCTGGGCCCTCTCGGTAATACACATCACATAAGCCTTGCAAGCATTACAACTAATATGTTAGTTGTGAGATGATGTATTACGGAACGAGTAAAGAGACTTGCCGGTAACGAGATTGAACTAGGTATTGGATACCGACGATCGAATCTCGGACAAGTAACATACCGATGACAAAGGGAACAATGTATGTTGTTATGCGGTCTAACCGATAAAGATCTTCGTAGAATATGTAGGAGCCAATATGGGCATCCAGGTCCCGCTATTGGTTATTGACCAGAGACGTGTCTCGGTCATGTCTACATTGTTCTCGAACCCGTAGGGTCCGCACGCTTAAGGTTACGATGACAGTTATATTATGAGTTTATGCATTTTGATGTACCGAAGGTTATTCGGAGTCCCGGATGTGATCACGGACATGACGAGGAGTCTCGAAATGGTCGAGACATAAAGATTGATATATTGGAAGTCTATGTTTGGACATCGGAAGTGTTCCGGGTGAAATCGGGATTTTACCGGGTTACCGGGAGGTTACCGGAACCCCCCGGGAGCCATATGGGCCATCATGGGCCTTAGTGGAAAGGTGAAAGGGCTGCCCACCAGGTCTGCGCGCCTCCCCCCTTCCCCTAGTCCTATTAGGACTAGGAGAGGTGGCCGGCCACCCTTCTCCTCTTTCCCCCTTTGGGGATTCCTAGTTGGAATAGGATTGGAGGGGAGTCCTACTCCCGGTAGGAGTAGGACTCCTCCTGCGCCACCTCCTCCTGGCCGCGCCTCCTCCCCCCCTTGGCTCCTTTATATATGGAGGCAGGGGCACCTCTAAACACACAAGTTGACACAAGTTGATCCACGTGATCGATTCCTTAGCCGTGTGCGGTGCCCCCTGCCACCATATTCCTCGATAATACTGTAGCGGAGTTTAGGCGAAGCCCTGCTGCTGTAGTTCATCAAGATCGTCACCACGCCGTCGTGCTGACGAAACTCTTCCCCGACACTTTGCTGGATCGGAGTCCGGGGATCGTCATCGAGCTGAACGTGTGCTCGAACTCGGAGGTGCCGTAGTTTCGGTGCTTGATCGGTTGGATCGTGAAGACGTACGACTACTTCCTCTACGTCGTGTCATCGCTTCCGCAGTCGGTCTGCGTTGGGTACGTAGACAACACTCTCCTCTCGTTGCTATGCATCACATGATCCTGTGTGCGCGTAGGAAATTTTTTGAAATTACTACGAAACCCAATAGCTCCTGCACGCCACAAACCCAACCAAGGGAACGCACCCTCACTGACACGTGTTGTCGCATGTGAACAAACCAAACTCAGCCATCCTACCGCTGACACATAATTTTTGTTCATAGAGTATGTTTATCCAACCGCATGTTGCGGAGTATCCGTACGGCCCGTGCGGTGGTCTGTTGGGGAAGAAGAAGAGGTGAGGAAGAAGGGTTAGGAGACGTAGGATATTCATCCAACCACCTGAAATGGTAGACTGACCCAAGTCAGGCGACCTGCATAACAAATATATGTTTTTACATAGCAAAAGATACATAAAAACAACAACATAAAGAAAAACTATCACTACTCGTGGAACGAAACGGCCTCGTCATCTTTGGCTGTCGGCGCGAACCAGCCGTAGCTGTCGACGTGTGTCTCCGCACTGTGGTTGTCCTCGGCCTCCAGCTACTCGTTCACGTGGAGCGTGCAGGGCGAGAGCACAGCCCGGTTCAAGTCGAGGACGTCCGGTTCCGCCTGCAGGAGGGCCTCGATGGCAGCGCCATCCGCGTGCTCCGCGTCGAGTCGAGCCTCCGTCGCCCGGTTCAAGTCCAAGACGTCCGGTTCCGCCTGCAGGACAGCGTCGATGAGAGCGGCATCCGCGCGCTCCGCGTCGAGTCGAGCCTCTGCCGCCCGGTTCAAGTCCAGGACGTCTGGTTTCACCTGCAGGAGGGCCTCGATGGCAGAGGCATCTGCGTGCTCCGCCTCAAGTTGAGCCTCCCCCGCCCAGTTCACATCCAGGACATCTGGTTCTGCCTGCAGGAGAGCCTCGACGGCAGCGGCATGCGCGCGCTCCATGTCGAGTTGAGCCTCTGCCTCCCGGTCCTCCTTTAGTATCGCCATGTTGAACCGCTGGTCCGCTTGCACCATGGGGGAGTCGGACGCCGGCACGAAGTCGACGTCCATCGTCTCATACCCATCGGGGGCCTTCTGCGCCGTGACCTTTGCCATGAACATTGGATCGGCTTCCTCCTCCTCGTAGCTTGGCTCCGGAGAACTCGGGGATTGGCCCGCCGCAAAGCGAGCTTGGGAACGGAGGTCTGTGGCGCCGACCGCCGCCGTGATTTCTACGCGGCGCTCCGGCGTCAGCATATTGTAGTAAGTGATCTTGCGGCGCACCATGGCTTTCCGGGGAACTAGGGGACGCTTTATGCGGGCTAGGGGATCGAAAGGTAGGGGAATGGGCTGGAGATTAGGTGTGGTTTTAGGGCAGTGGCTGGCGTAGGCCGAGCAGTGAAGGTTCTGGTGTGAATAGTGGTTCCTGTGACAACCGGTCAATTAGTTTTGACTGTACATCGATCTTGTCGCGTTCGCATTGCAGCCAGGCACGCTAGACCCTCCACGTCGCTCACCGAATGGAACGCACTTCGTCTTGCATTTTCGCTCGCTTATGGGACCGCAGTTGAGAGCAAACCGACGTCCCTCCCCCTCCCCCGCCCACGTCATTTATTAAACTACCACTCCCTCTGTTTTATGCGGATTAAATAAAAATAGAGGGAGTATACTACGGATGAGGATCCCCTGACGTGGCTGAACCCATTGAGTAACTGACATGTGGGGCCTAGCAAGGATGGGGTCCGCCAGTAAGTGACCGAAAGGGAGGGTAAGGCAGGGATACCTACGTCAGAGGATCCACTTCCACTACTAATCCCTCCTTCCATTTACTATACAGGGCCTAATGCGTTTTTCCAGGCTAACTTTGACCAAATGTTAGAGTAATAATAGTATATGACATGCAACTTACACAAAGCATACGGTCAAATTCGTATGTGAAAGGAGTTTCCAATGATATAATTTTCACATTATACATCTCATGTACTATTAATCTTTTCAATAGTCAAATGTGGTTTTAAAAACGCATTAGAGCATGGTTAATAATATAGCCAGTCGATGGCTATGAGGGACTGCCATGTCATCTATAACCATCATCTATTATATGCACTCATACGGTAGTGTGGGCTATAAGGTTGGCTATTTCCCGCAAAAAAAATAAGGTTGGCTATTGTATTAGTACTTTTTTCCATCTCCTCTCTATCTCTTTCTTCATATTTATTGTATTTAACTAGGAATGCGTATATAGCTAGGTTCTTGCATGAGAGCTCACTCCCCTTACTTTTTCACATCTCTCTCCTCCACATAGGCCCTATATAAATGGAAGGAGGGAGTACTACTATGAGCACTGCATACTCTAGTACAGATGTTGTCAGTACGCCACGTGTACTTTTGGACAGGGAGCTTAAAAAAGTTACAATTGGACTGGCTATATGTGGCGAAATCCTAGTAGGAAGAGCATGCACGAGAACAAGCACATTCACGTGGTTGAAAACAAATTGGAAACCATCTCGAGTACAAATCTAGGAGTACGTACGAATCTAACAATATTGATTGGGTGTTGTTGAATGTTGATACTTTTTTGATCAAATTAGAGATACTTTGACTACACATAAAACTTATATGTAAACTAGAAAGGATAGGTGGGAGTATATTGTACGTTCAAAAATGAAATGAACATTGAATACCCTTTATATATGATTTGCGGATGCTATGATCACCGGTTCAAAATTTTGAATCCGCCTTAGGTATCACGTGAAGGAAATATGCCCTAGAGGCAATAATAAAGTTATTATTTATTTCCTTATAATCATGATAAATGTTTATTATTCATGCTAGAATTGTATTTTCCGGAAACATAATACATGTGTGAATACATAGACAAACAGAGTGTCACTAGTATGCCTCTACTTGACTAGCTCGTTAATGAAAGATGGTTATGTTTCCTAACCATGAACAATGAGTTGTTATTTGATTAACGAGGTCACATCATTAGTAGAATGATCTGATTGACATGACCCATTCCATTAGCTTAGCACCTGATCGTTTAGTATGTTGCTATTGCTTTCTTCATGACTTATACATGTTCCTACGACTATGAGATTATGCAACTCCCGTTTACCGGAGGAACACTTTGGGTACTACCAAACGTCACAACGTAAATGGGTGATTATAAAGGAGTACTACAGGTGTCTCCAATGGTCGATGTTGGGTTGGCGTATTTCGAGATTAGGATTTGTCACTCCGATTGTCGGAGAGGTATCTCTGGGCCCTCTCGGTAATACACATCACATAAGCCTTGCAAGCATTACAACTAATATGTTAGTTGTGAGATGATGTATTACGGAACGAGTAAAGAGACTTGCCGTTAACAAGATTGAACTAGGTATTGGATACCGACGATCGAATCTCGGGCAAGTAACATACCGATGACAAAGGGAACAACGTATGTTGTTATGCGGTCTGACCGATAAAGATCTTCGTAGAATATGTAGGAGCCAATATGGGCATCCAGGTCCCGCTATTGGTTATTGACCAGAGACATGTCTCGGTCATGTCTACATTGTTCTCGAACCCATAGGGTCCGCACGCTTAAGGTTACGATGACAGTTATATTATGAGTTTATGCATTTTGATGTACCGAAGGTTGTTCGGAGTCCCGGATGTGATCACGGACATGACGAGGAGTCTCGAAATGGTCGAGACGTAAAGATTGATATATTGGAAGCCTATGTTTGGACATCGGAAGTGTTCCGGGTGAAATCGGGATTTTACCGGGTTACCGGGAGGTTACCGGAACCCCCCGGGATCCATATGGGCCTTCATGGGCCTTAGTGGAAAGGAGAAAGGGGCAACCCAAGGTGGCTGCGCCTCTTCCCCCTCCCCTAGTCCTATTAGGACTAGGAGAAGGTGGCCGGCCCCCCTCTCTCCCTTCCCCTCCGAGGAATCCTAGTTGGACTAGGATTGGGGGGAGGAATCCTACTCCCAGAGGGAGTAGGACTCTCCTGCGCCTCCCTCTATGGCCGGCCAGCCTCCCCCTCTCTACTCCTTTATATACGGAGGCAGGGGCACCTCTAAACACACAAGTTGACACAAGTTGATCCACGTGATCGATTCCTTAGCCGTGTGCGGTGCCCCCTGCCACCATATTCCTCGATAATACTGTAGCGGAGTTTAGGCGAAGCCCTGCTGCTGTAGTTCATCAAGATCGTCACCACGCCGTCGTGCTGACGAAACTCTTCCCCGACACTTTGCTGGATCGGAGTCCGGGGATCGTCATCGAGCTGAACGTGTGCTCGAACTCGGAGGTGCCGTAGTTTCGGTGCTTGATCGGTTGGATCGTGAAGACGTACGACTACTTCCTCTACGTCGTGTCATTGCTTCCGCAGTCGGTCTGCGCTGGGTACGTAGACAACACTCTCCTCTCGTTGCTATGCATCACATGATCCTGTGTGCGCGTAGGAAAATTTTTGAAATTACTACGAAACCCAACACGACCCGCATCTCCATAACACTCGACCCAAAATAGGAAGAAGCGCTCATCCAGTTCCTCCGTGAGAACTGGGACATTTTTGCATGGAAGCCCGCTGACATGCCAGGTGTTCCCAGGGGACTGGCTGAGCATCGCCTAAGAGTCGACTCGTCTGCAAAACCAGTCAAAGAGCATCTTCGGCGGTCCGCCGTCCAGAAGAGAAAGGCCATCGGTGAAGAAGTGGCTCGACTGTTGGCGGCAGGATTTATCCGAGAGATATACCACTCCGAGTGGCTCGCTAATGTCGTCATGGTTCCTAAGAAGGACAAGTCGCTCCGAATGTGCATTGATTTCAAGCACATCAACCGGGCCTGCCCGAAAGATCACTTTCCTCTCCCTCGCATAGATCAAATTGTTGACTCGACCGCGGGATGCGAGAGGTTGTCTTTTTTAGATGCTTACTCCGGGTACCACCAGATCCGTCTGTACGGGCCCGATGAGGTAAAAACAGCTTTCATCACTCCATTCGGGTGCTTCTGCTATATCACCATGCCATTCGGCCTCAAGAATGCCGGAGCCACTTTTATGCGAATGATTCAGAAGTGTCTACTCACCCAAATCAGTCGGAATGTGGAAGCTTATATGGATGATATGAAGGAAATATGCCCTAGAGGCAATAATAAAGTTATTATTTATTTCCTTATAATCATGATAAATGTTTATTATTCATGCTAGAATTGTATTTTCCGGAAACATAATACATGTGTGAATACATAGACAAACAGAGTGTCACTAGTATGCCTCTACTTGACTAGCTCGTTAATCAAAGATGGTTATGTTTCCTAACCATGAACAATGAGTTGTTATTTGATTAACGAGGTCACATCATTAGTAGAATGATCTGATTGACATGACCCATTCCATTAGCTTAGCACCTGATCGTTTAGTATGTTGCTATTGCTTTCTTCATGACTTATACATGTTCCTACGACTATGAGATTATGCAACTCCCGTTTACCGGAGGAACACTTTGGGTACTACCAAACGTCACAACGTAAATGGGTGATTATAAAGGAGTACTACAGGTGTCTCCAATGGTCGATGTTGGGTTGACGTATTTCGAGATTAGGATTTGTCACTCCGATTGTCGGAGAGGTATCTCTGGGCCCTCTCGGTAATACGCATCACATAAGCCTTGCAAGCATTACAACTAATATGTTAGTTGTGAGATGATGTATTACGGAACGAGTAAAGAGACTTGCCGTTAACGAGATTGAACTAGGTATTGGATACCGACGATCGAATCTCGGGCAAGTAACATACCGATGACAAAGGGAACAACGTATGTTGTTATGCGGTCTGACCGATAAAGATCTTCGTAGAATATGTAGAAGCCAATATGGGCATCCAGGTCCCGCTATTGGTTATTGACCAGAGACATGTCTCGGTCATGTCTACATTGTTCTCGAACCCGTAGGGTCCGCACGCTTAAGGTTACGATGACAGTTATATTATGAGTTTATGCATTTTGATGTACCGAAGGTTGTTCGGAGTCCCGGATGTGATCACGGACATGACGAGGAGTCTCGAAATGGTCGAGACGTAAAGATTGATATATTGGAAGCCTATGTTTGGACATCGGAAGTGTTCCGGGTGAAATCGGGATTTTACCGGGTTACCGGGAGGTTACCGGAACCCCCCGGGAGCCATATGGGCCATCATGGGCCTTAGTGGAAAGGAGAAAGGGGCAGCCCAAGGTGGCTGCGCCTCTTTCCCCTCCCCTAGTCCTATTAGGACTAGGATAAGGTGGCCGGCCCCCCTCTCTCCCTTCCCCTCCGAGGAATCCTAGTTGGACTAGGATTGGGGGGAGGAATCCTACTCCCAGAGGGAGTAGGACTCTCCTGCGCCTCCCTCTTTGGCCGGCCAGCCTCCCCTCCTCTCCTCCTTTATATACGGAGGCAGGGGCACCTCTAAACACACAAGTTGACACAAGTTGATCCACGTGATCGATTCCTTAGCCGTGTGCGGTGCCCCCTGCCACCATACTCCTCGATAATACTGTAGCTGAGTTTAGGCGAAGCCCTGCTGCTGTAGTTCATCAAGATCGTCACCACGCCGTCGTGCTGACGAAACTCTTCCCGATACTTTGCTGGATCGGAGTCCGGGGATCGTCATCGAGCTGAACGTGTGCTCGAACTCGGAGGTGCCGTAGTTTCGGTGCTTGATCGGTTGGATCGTGAAAACGTACGACTACTTCCTCTACGTCGTGTCATTGCTTCCGCAGTCGGTCTGCGTTGGGTACGTAGACAACACTCTCCTCTCGTTGCTATGCATCACATGATCCTGTGTGCGCGTAGGAAAATTTTTGAAATTACTACGAAACCCAACAGTGGTATCAGAGCCTAGGTTAATGATGTTGATGTTATATGCACGAGTAGAACACAAGTGAGTTGTGGACGATACAAGTCATACTGCCTACCAGCATGTCATATTTTGGTTCAGCGGTATTGTTGGACGAGACGACCCGGACCAACCTTACGCGTACGCTTACGCGAGACCGGTTCCCTCGACGTGCTTTGCACAGAGATGGCTTGCGGGCGACTGCCTCTCCAACTTTAGTTGAACCAAGTATGGCTACGCCCGGTCCTTGCGAAGGTTAAAACGGAGTCTGTTTGACAAACTATCGTTGTGGTTTTGATGCGTAGGTGAGATTGGTTCTTACTTAAGCCCGTAGCAGCCACGTAAAACATGCAACAACAAAGTAGAGGACGTCTAACTTGTTTTTGCAGGGCATGTTGTGATGTGATATGGTCAAGGCATGATGCTGAATTTTATTGTATGAGATGATCATGTTTTGTAACCAAGTTATCGGCAACTGGCAGGAGCCATATGGTTGTCGCTTTATTGTATGCAATGCAATCGCGATGTAATGCTTTACTTTATTACTAAACGGTAGTGATAGTCGTGGAAGCATAAGATTGGCGAGACGACAACGATGCTACGATGGAGATCAAGGTGTCGCACCGGTGACGATGGTGATCATGACGGTGCTTCGGAGATGGAGATCACAAGCACAAGATAATGATGGCCATATCATATCACTTATATTGATTGCATGTGATGTTTATCTTGTTATGCATCTTATCTTGCTTTGATTGACGGTAGCATTATAAGATGATCTCTCACTAAATTATCAAGAAGTGTTCTCCCTGAGTATGCACCGTTGCAAAAGTTCTTCGTGCTGAGACACCACGTGATGATCGGGTGTGATAGGCTCTACGTTCAAATACAACGGGTGCAAAACAGTTGCGCACGCAGAATACTCAGGTTAAACTTGACGAGCCTAGCATATGCAGATATGGCCTCGGAACACGGAGACCGAAAGGTCGAGCGTGAATCATATAGTAGATATGATCAACATAATGATGTTCACCGATGAAACTACTCCATCTCACGTGATGATCGGACATGGTTTAGTTGATTTGGATCACGTGATCACTTAGAGGATTAGAGGGATGTCTATCTAAGTGGGAGTTCTTTAATAATATGATTAATTGAACTTAAAATTTATGATGAACTTAGTCCCTGATAGTATCTTGCTTGTTTATGTTGATTGTAGATAGATGGCTCGTGCTGTTGTTCCGTTAAATTTTAATGCGTTCCTTGAGAAAGCAAAGTTGAAAGATGATGGTAGCAATTACACGGACTGGGTCCGTAACTTGAGGATTATCCTCATTGCTGCACAGAAGAATTACGTCCTGGAAGCACCGCTGGGTGCCAGGCCTGCTGCTGGAGCAACGCCAGATGTTATGAACGTCTGGCAGAGCAAAGCTGATGACTACTCGATAGTTCCGTGTGCCATGCTTTACGGCTTAGAATCGGGACTTCAACGACGTTTTGAACGTCATGGAGCATATGAGATGTTCCAGGAGTTGAAGTTAATATTTCAAGCAAATGCCCGGATTGAGAGATATGAAGTCTCCAATAAGTTCTATAGCTGCAAGATGGAAGAGAACAGTTCTGTCAGTGAGCATATACTCAAAATGTCTGGGTATAATAATCACTTGATTCAATTGGGAGTTAATCTTCCAGATGATTGCGTCATTGACAGAATTCTCCAATCACTGCCACCAAGCTACAAGAGCTTCGTGATGAACTATAATATGCAAGGGATGAACAAGACTATTCCCGAGCTCTTCGCAATGCTAAAAGCTGCGGAGGTAGAAATCAAGAAGGAGCATCAAGTGTTGATGATTAACAAGACCACTAGTTTCAAGAAAAAGGGCAAAGGGAAGAAAAAGGGGAACTTCAAAAAGAACGGCAAGCAAGTTGCTGCTCAAGAGAAGAAACCCAAGTCTAGACCTAAGCCTGAAACTGAGTGCTTCTACTGCAAGCAGACTGGTCACTGGAAGCGGAACTGCCCCAAGTATTTGGCGGATAAGAAGGATGGCAAGGTGAACAAAGGTATATGTGATATACATGTTATTGATGTGTACCTTACCAATGCTCGCAGTAGCACCTGGGTATTTGATACTGGTTCTGTTGCTAATATTTGCAACTCGAAACAGGGACTACAGAATAAGCGGGCACTGGCAAAGGACGAGGTGACGATGCGCGTGGGAAACGGTTCCAAAGTCGATGTGATCGCGGTCGGCACGCTACCTCTACATCTACCTTCGGGATTAATATTAGACGGCGGGCGTGCATTTTGATGACAGTTATATTATGAGTTTATGCATTTTGATGTACCGAAGGTTGTTCGGAGTCCCGGATGTGATCACGGACATGACGAGGAGTCTCTATATGGTCGAGACATAAAGATTGATATATTGGAAGCCTATGTTTGGACATCGGAAGTGTTCCGGGTGAAATCGGGATTTTACCGGGTTACCGGGAGGTTACCGGAACCCCCCGGGAACCACATGGGCCTTCATGGGCCTTAGTGGAAAGGAGAAAGGGGCAGCCCAAGGGGGCTGCGCGCCTCCCCCCTTCTCCTAGTCCTATTAGGACTAGGAGAGGTGGCCGGCCACCCCTCTCCCTCTTTCCCCCTTGGGAATCCTAGTTGGAATAGGATTGGAGGGGAGTCCTACTCCCGGTAGGAGTAGGACTCCTCCTGCGCCTCCTCCTCCTGGCCGGCGCACCCTCCCCCCTTGGCTCCTTTATATACTGAGGCAGGGGCACCTCTAAACACACAAGTTGACACAAGTTGATCCACGTGATCGATTCCTTAGCCGTGTGCGGTGCCCCCTGCCACCATATTCCTCGATAATACTGTAGCAGAGTTTAGGCGAAGCCCTGCTGCTGTAGTTCATCAAGATCGTCACCACGCCGTCGTGCTGACGAAACTCTTCCCCGACACTTTGCTGGATCGGAGTCCGGGGATCGTCATCGAGCTGAACGTGTGCTCGAACTCGGAGGTGCCGTAGTTTCGGTGCTTGATCGGTTGGATCGTGAAGACGTACGACTACTTCCTCTACGTCGTGTCATCGCTTCCGCAGTCGGTCTACGTTGGGTACGTAGACAACACTCTCCTCTCGTTGCTATGCATCACATGATCCTGTGTGCGCGTAGGAAATTTTTTGAAATTACTACGAAACCCAACAGTGGTATCAGAGCCAGGTTATTTATGTTGATGTTATATGCACGAGTAGAACACAAGTGAGTTGTGGACGATACAAGTCATACTGCCTACCAGCATGTCATACTTTGGTTCGGCGGTATTGTTGGACGAGACGACCCGGACCAACCTTACGCGTACGCTTACGCGAGACCGGTTGCCTCGACGTGCTTTGCACAGAGATGGCTTGCGGGCGACTGTCTCTCCAACTTTAGTTGAACCAAGTATGGCTACGCCCGGTCCTTGCGAAGGTTAAAACGGAGTCTATTTGACAAACTATCGTTGTGGTTTCGATGCGTAGGTGAGATTGGTTCTTACTTAAGCCCGTAGCAGCCACGTAAAACATGCAACAACAAAGTAGAGGACGTCTAACTTGTTTTTGCAGGGCATGTTGTGATGTGATATGGTCAAGGCATGATGCTGAATTTTATTGTATGAGATGATCATGTTTTGTAACCAAGTTATCGGCAACTGGCAGGAGCCATATGGTTGTCGCTTTATTGTATGCAATGCAATCGCGATGTAATGCTTTACTTTATTACTACGTTGGTGATAGTCGTGGAAGCATAAGATTGGCGAGACGACAACGATGCTACGATGGAGATCAAGGTGTCGCGCCGGTGACGATGGTGATCATGACGGTGCTTCGGAGATGGAGATCACAAGCACAAGATGATGATGGCCATATCATATCACTTATATTGATTGCATGTGATGTTTATCTTTTTATGCATCTTATCTTGCTTTGATTGACGGTAGCATTATAAGATAATCTCTCACTAAATTATCAAGAAGTGTTCTCCCTGAGTATGCACCGTTGCGAAAGTTCTTCGTGCTGAGACACCACGTGATGATCGGGTGTGATAGGCTCTACGTTCAAATACAACGGGTGCAAAACAGTTGCGCACGCAGAATACTCAGGTTAAACTTGACGAGCCTAGCATATGCAGATATGGCCTCGGAACACGGAGACCGAAAGGTCGAGCGTGAATCATATAGTAGATATGATCAACATAATGATGTTCACCGATGAAACTACTCCATCTCACGTGATGATCGGATATGGTTTAGTTGATTTGGATCACGTGATCACTTAGAGGATTAGAGGGATGTCTATCTAAGTGGGAGTTCTTTAATAATATGATTAATTGAACTTAAAATTTATCATGAACTTAGTCCCTGATAGTATCTTGCTTGTTTATGTTGATTGTAGATAGATGGCTCGTGCTGTTGTTCCGTTAAATTTTAAATGCGTTCCTTGAGAAAGCAAAGTTGAAAGATGATGGTAGCAATTACACGGACTGGGTCCGTAACTTGAGGATTATCCTCATTGCTGCACAGAAGAATTACGTCCTGGAAGCACCGCTAGGTGCCAGGCCTGCTGCTGGAGCAACGCCAGATGTTATGAACGTCTGGCAGAGCAAAGCTGATGACTACTCGATAGTTCAGTATGCCATGCTTTACGGCTTAGAATCGGGACTTCAACGACGTTTTGAACGTCATGGAGCATATGAGATGTTCCAGGAGTTGAAGTTAATATTTCAAGCAAATGCCCGGATTGAGAGATATGAAGTCTCCAATAAGTTCTATAGCTGCAAGATGGAAGAGAACAGTTCTGTCAGTGAGCATATACTCAAAATGTCTGGGTATAATAATCACTTGATTCAATTGGGAGTTAATCTTCCAGATGATTGCGTCATTGACAGAATTCTCCAATCACTGCCACCAAGCTACAAGAGCTTCGTGATGAACTATAATATGCAAGGGATGAACAAGACTATTCCCGAGCTCTTCGCAATGCTAAAAGCTGCGGAGGTAGAAATCAAGAAGGAGCATCAAGTGTTGATGGTTAACAAGACCACTAGTTTCAAGAAAAAGGGCAAAGGGAAGAAAAAGGGGAACTTCAAAAAGAACGGCAAGCAAGTTGCTGCTCAAGAGAAGAAACCCAAATCTAGACCTAAGCCTGAAACTGAGTGCTTCTACTGCAAGCAGACTGGTCACTGGAAGCGGAACTGCCCCAAGTATTTGGCGGATAAGAAGGATGGCAAGGTGAACAAAGGTATATGTGATATACATGTTATTGATGTGTACCTTACCAATGCTCACAGTAGTACCTGGGTATTTGATACTGGTTCTGTTGCTAATATTTGCAACTCGAAACAGGGACTACAGAATAAGCGGGCACTGGCAAAGGACGAGGTGACGATGCGCGTGGGAAACGGTTCCAAAGTCGATGTGATCGCGGTCGGCACGCTACCTCTACATCTACCTTCGGGATTAATATTAGACCTAAATAATTGTTATTTGGTGCCAGCGTTGAGCATGAACATTATATCTGGATCTTGTTTAATGCGAGACGGTTATTCATTTAAATCAGAGAATAATGGTTGTTCTATTTATATGAGTAATATCTTTTATGGTCATGCACCCTTGAAGAGTGGTCTATTCTTACTAAATCTCGATAGTAGTAATACACATATTCATAATGTTGAAACCAAAAGATACAGAGTTGATAATGAAAGTGCAACTTATTTGTGGCACTGTCGTTTAGGTCATATCGGAGTAAACGCATGAAGAAACTCCATACTAATGGACTTTTGGAACCACTTGATTATGAATCACTTGGTACTTGCGAACCGTGCCTCATGGGCAAGATGACTAAAACACCGTTCTCCGGTACTATGGAGAGAGCAACAGATTTGTTGGAAATCATACATACCGATGTATGTGGTCCGATGAATATTGAGGCTCGTGGCAGATATCGTTATTTTCTCACCTTCACAGATGATTTAAGCAGATATGGATATATCTACTTAATGAAGCATAAGTCTGAAACATTTGAAAAGTTCAAAGAATTTCAGAGTGAAGTTGAAAATCATCGTAACAAGAAAATAAAGTTTCTACGATCTGATCGTGGAGGAGAATATTTGAGTTACGAGTTTGGTGTACATTTGAAAAACTGTGGAATAGTTTCGCAACTCACGCCC
>NC_041389.1:133226774-133233394 GCF_002162155.2 Triticum dicoccoides
CCGGAACACCACAGCGTAATGGTGTGTCCGAACGTCGTAATCGTACTTTACTAGATATGGTGCGATCTATGATGTCTCTTACAGATTTACCGCTATCATTTTGGGGATATGCTTTAGAGACGGCCGCATTCACGTTAAATAGGGCACCATTAAAATCCGTTGAGACGACGCCTTATGAACTATGGTTTGGCAAGAAACCAAAGTTGTCGTTTCTTAAAGTTTGGGGCTGCGATGCTTATGTGAAAAAGCTTCAACCTGATAAGCTCGAACCCAAATCGGAGAAATGTGTATTCATAGGATACCCAAAGGAAACTGTTGGGTACACCTTCTATCACAGATCCGAAGGCAAAACATTTGTTGCTAAGAATGGATCATTTCTAGAGAAGGAGTTTCTCTCGAAAGAAGTGAGTGGGAGGAAAGTAGAACTTGACGAGGTAACTGTACCTGCTCCCTTACTGGAAAGTAGTTCATCACAGAAAACTGTTTCAGTGACACCTACACAAGTTAGTGAGGAAGCCAATGATAATGATCATGAAACTTCAGATCAAGATACTACTGAACTTCGTAGATCAACCAGAGTAAGATCCGCACCAGAGTGGTACGGTAATCCTGTTCTGGAGGTCATGCTACTAGATCATGATGAACCTACGAACTATGAAGAAGCGATGGTGAGCCCAGATTCCGCAAAGTGGCTAGAAGCCATGAAATCTGAGATGGGATCCATGTATGAGAACAAAGTATGGACTTTGGTTGACTTGCCCGATGATCGGCAAGCGATTGAGAATAAATGGATCTTTAAGAAGAAGACTGACGCTGATGGTAATGTTACTGTCTACAAAGCTCGACTTGTCGCAAAAGGTTTTCGGCAAGTTCAAGGAATTGACTACGATGAGACCTTCTCACCCGTAGCGATGCTTAAGTCCGTCCGAATCATGTTAGCAATTGCCGCATTTTATGATTATGAAATTTGGCAAATGGATGTCAAAACTGCATTCCTGAATGGATTCCTGGAAGAAGAGTTGTATATGATGCAACCAGAAGGTTTTGTCGATCCAAAGGGAGCTAACAAAGTGTACAAGCTCCAGCGATCCATTTATGGACTGGTGCAAGCCTCTCGGAGTTGGAATAAACGTTTTGATAGTGTGATCAAAGCATTTGGTTTTATACAGACTTTCGGAGAAGCCTGTATTTACAAGAAAGTGAGTGGGAGCTCTGTAGCATTTCTGATATTATATGTGGATGACATATTACTGATTGGAAATGATATAGAATTTCTGGATAGCATAAAGGGATACTTGAATAAAAGTTTTTCAATAAAAGACCTCGGTGAAGCTGCTTACATATTAGGCATTAAGATCTATAGAGACAGATCAAGACGCTTAATTGGACTTTCACAAAGCACATACCTTGACAAAATTTTGAAGAAATTCAAAATGGATCAAGCAAAGAAAGGGTTCTTGCCTGTGTTACAAGGTGTGAAATTGAGTAAGACTCAATGCCCGACCACTGCAGAAGATAGAGAGAATATGAAAGATGTTCCCTATGCATCAGCCATAGGCTCTATCATGTATGCAATGCTGTGTACCAGACCTGATGTGTGCCTTGCTATAAGTTTAGCAGGGAGGTACCAAAGTAATCCAGGAATGGATCACTGGACAGCGGTCAAGAACATCCTGAAATACCTGAAAAGGACTAAGGATATGTTTCTCGTATATGGAAGTGACAAAGAGCTCATCGTAAAAGGTTACGTTGATGCAAGCTTTGACACTGATCCGGACGATTCTAAATCGCAAACCGGATACGTGTTTACATTAAACGGTGGAGCTGTCAGTTGGTGCAGTTCTAAACAAAGCGTCGTAGCGGGATCTACATGTGAAGCGGAATACATAGCTGCTTCGGAAGCAGCAATTGAAGGAGTCTGGATGAAGGAGTTCATATCCGATCTAGGTGTCATACCTAGTGCATCGGGTCCAATGAAAATCTTTTGTGACAATACTGGTGCAATTGCCTTGGCAAAGGAATCCAGATTTCACAAAAGGACCAAACACATCAAGAGACGCTTCAACTCCATCCGGGATCTAGTCCAGGTGGGAGACATAGAGATTTGCAAGATACATACGGATCTGAATATTGCAGACCCGTTGACTAAGACTCTTCCACGAGCAAAACATGATCAGCACCAAAGCTCCATGGGTGTTAGATTCATTACAGTGTAATCTAGATTATTGACTCTAGTGCAAGTGGGAGACTGAAGGAAATATGCCCTAGAGGCAATAATAAAGTTATTATTTATTTCCTTATAATCATGATAAATGTTTATTATTCATGCTAGAATTGTATTTTCGGGAAACATAATACATGTGTGAATACATAGACAAACAGAGTGTCACTAGTATGCCTCTACTTGACTAGCTCGTTAATCAAAGATGGTTATGTTTCCTAACCATGAACAATGAGTTGTTATTTGATTAACGAGGTCACATCATTAGTAGAATGATCTGATTGACATGACCCATTCCATTAGCTTAGCACCTGATCGTTTAGTATGTTGCTATTGCTTTCTTCATGACTTATACATGTTCCTACGACTATGAGATTATGCAACTCCCGTTTACCGGAGGAACACTTTGGGTACTACCAAACGTCACAACGTAAATGGGTGATTATAAAGGAGTACTACAGGTGTCTCCAATGGTCGATGTTGGGTTGGCGTATTTCGAGATTAGGATTTGTCACTCCGATTGTCGGAGAGGTATCTCTGGGCCCTCTCGGTAATACACATCACATAAGCCTTGCGAGCATTACAACTAATATGTTAGTTGTGAGATGATGTATTACGGAACGAGTAAAGAGACTTGCCGTTAACGAGATTGAACTAGGTATTGGATACCGACGATCGAATCTCGGGCAAGTAACATACCGATGACAAAGGGAACAACGTATGTTGTTATGCGGTCTGACCGATAAAGATCTTCGTAGAATATGTAGGAGCCAATATGGGCATCCAGGTCCCGCTATTGGTTATTGACCAGAGACATGTCTCGGTCATGTCTACATTGTTCTCGAACCCGTAGGGTCCGCACGCTTAAGGTTACGATGACAGTTATATTATGAGTTTATGCATTTTGATGTACCGAAGGTTGTTCGGAGTCCCGGATGTGATCACGGACATGACGAGGAGTCTCGAAATGGTCTAGACGTAAAGATTGATATATTGGAAGCCTATGTTTGGACATCGGAAGTGTTCCGGGTGAAATCGGGATTTTACCGGGTTACCGGGAGGTTACCGGAACCCCCCGGGAGCCATATGGGCCATCATGGGCCTTAGTGGAAAGGAGAAAGGGGCAGCCCAAGGTGGCTGCGCCTCTTTCCCCTCCCCTAGTCCTATTAGGACTAGGATAAGGTGGCCGGCCCCCCTCTCTCCCTTCCCCTCCGAGGAATCCTAGTTGGACTACGATTGGGGGGAGGAATCCTACTCCCAGAGGGAGTAGGACTCTCCTGCGCCTCCCTCTTTGGCCGGCCAGCCTCCCCTCCTCTCCTCCTTTATATACGGAGGCAGGGGCACCTCTAAACACACAAGTTGACACAAGTTGATCCACGTGATCGATTCCTTAGCCGTGTGCGGTGCCCCCTGCCACCATACTCCTCGATAATACTGTAGCGGAGTTTAGGCGAAGCCCTGCTGCTGTAGTTCATCAAGATCGTCACCACGCCGTCGTGCTGACGAAACTCTTCCCCGATACTTTGCTGGATCGGAGTCCGGGGATCGTCATCGAGCTGAACGTGTGCTCGAACTCGGAGGTGCCGTAGTTTCGGTGCTTGATCGGTTGGATCGTGAAAACGTACGACTACTTCCTCTACGTCGTGTCATTGCTTCCGCAGTCGGTCTGCGTTGGGTACGTAGACAACACTCTCCTCTCGTTGCTATGCATCACATGATCCTGTGTGCGCGTAGGAAAATTTTTGAAATTACTACGAAACCCAACATCACGTGCCCCCACTTGTTCTCTCTCGATTTCATCTTGGGGTCCGTAGATCGATTGAAAGAGGACTAGGGTGGGTACATGCGAATGATACTCGGCGGAATGTTCAAATGAGGCATGCGGGAGGATGGACTCGACCAGAGGGCGACATGATCGATGGAGAAGAGGGTTGGAGAGGAATGAGAAATAAGCAAACGCCACATGATTATACTTGAACGGCTCAAATAAACAATAAGTTGTCTCGCTTGGCCTACATAGTGAAAGGCCTAATGTGCAAGCGGAGCACCGACGCTCGAATATGGACGGGAAAACAGGGAAACCGACATGTGGGGCACACCCGTCGGGACAATGTAGCACAGACTAGTCCAATGGAGGAGCTGGCCCATGACCTCCTTGCCACCGACAACCGTTCATGTGGGTCGTTGGGGCCAACAACGTGGTGCAGCTCCAACACCGCCTCTGGACACGGCGGCCGCGATGAGCGACACGCTCATATTATCGCTAGACACGGTCGGTTTCAGTGTGCCGAGGGTGGCGTTAGTGTTGTGGCACGACCAACAGTATGTTTGGTTTGTGCCCAAGGTTTCCCCATCAAAGCATTGGGTAGACAAAATTTTGGTTGAGGTATTGGTTGCCCATGATTTGGCCGACATTGGCAAGAAAAATGAACTATAGTTGGCTAGAGTTCATTGGCATGCCAAAAAAATGGCAACCATCCAAACAAAGACCAATCTTTGGGTCATGACCAAAATTTTGGTAAGGTGCACTTTCGCCACAATCCAAACACACCCCAACACCCGGCTCGTCAAGGATGCACGGGGCGCCGCGACATGTCCGCGGAGTGCTGTAGCATGGCCAACTGCATCATCAGGACCTGAGACCATGCCGGGTTGTCTTGCTTTTTCAATGACATGCGTGGATCGCATGTGAGGAAAGGGCATCTCCAACGTTGCCACGACCGTAGATGACTACCCTGGCACACCAAATCCCTCGTCCTTCATGCCGTTGCGCGGTGCGTTCCCAGCCGGCGCGAGCTTCCCGCATTCATGTCGTCCGTTCGTATGTCGTCGTTAAGAGGCTCGGTGCCCGAGGAACCAACTTCGGCGACTTAATGATGCACCCGGACGCTTGGCCTCACCGGAATGCGCTACTTAAAGCGGTAACGCCCAGCTAACCTCCACACCATAGCGCATCGTCCTCCTACCTGGCACCACATCCGCCATGACTGCAAGTGCGAACGCTCTGCGGGAGAGCTTGTCTTAGGGGATGAAGCTCGAGGTCGCCGCCCTCGCTCAAGTAACCTCTCCCGATGCAATAGCGGCGTAGCTGGACGCGGACGCGACCGCACAAGCGGTGGCCACGCTGGCGGCCGATGACGGGAGCACCATCAGCCACGCGTCCTACTTGCCTCCGTCCAACGTCCGGCGCCGCCGAGGTCGGGGACTTCTCCGAGGATGAGTAGGGCATGGGAGGCGGCAGGGCATGGTGTGCCAATTGGTCGGTCTGTATCCCGTGTTCTACTCTTCCTCGCCGGAGACCGCACCTTCACTTCACGGGTCTTGAACCCCGCCCCCGTACATAGAGACTGCTGATGGAGGACGTCGGTCGCCGCCGTAGAATAGGTTTAGGGTCGGGTTTCTTTTATTTTTCTGTCCTATAAAAGTTCGAAATGTAATGAAAATCTGCCATGTTTGCATTAATCTCGGCCGGTGTATATGAACTTTCACAATAATATAGATATTATAGGAGTACTAGCAAGATGCCCGTGCGTTGCACGGAAGATCAAGATCTTGTGGGAGAAAAGGATGAAGGAGGGAAAGCCTTATCTGCAAATGTGGAGAGGAGTGCGGGTAAATTGTCATAGTTTCCTTCCTATCCGTTAGATATAGATCGGACGACCTATATTGCAGGATGACAGGCACACCATCATCACCAACTCTGCTTTTTATTGAACCGAGACAAATCTAACATGCAAAGTAAAATAAACACATATGGTCTATACATACACAATTTATCTTAGGCACTCCAATAGTACGTCCACTACACATTCACGCATTTCACATCTTTCTACATCTACGGGAACCTACGAAAGGGTTAACGTAAATTGCCTCTCTCTCTCTCCTCCCCTGATTTTCATGGTGGTGGGCCCCTCCCTCCCCCCAATCTACAATCAATAGCTCACACGTTTCACATTATGTTAATTACTTAACTGGGATTACATAGGTGTAGCATTACTCGTCCTAAAAAACCCAACTAAGCCAACCTCCCAGCATATCACGCGGAAAAGACCCGGCCGCGCCGTTTTAGTCAGGATTACCGAATTACTAGTAGTAGTATAGATGGATCGCGCGAAGCAACAAGTTTTTTTTTGAGGGGGCGAAGCACCTAGTTTAAAAGGAAAAAGGCGGTACACTCACAGCACTCCTGTCGCGGTCGCATTGCACCCCACACACGTTCGGTCCTGCACACGGCTCACGCAAACGGAATGCGCTTCGGCTTGCCTCTTCACTGACACGTGGGACTACACTTGGAGAAACCGAGCATGCACCAAACTCCCCCCGCCCACCGTGCAAAAATCTTCCCCCCCCCACCCCCAAATCCGATTCAACCCCCCTTTGGCCAACTAGCCAATAATAT
>NC_041389.1:133233718-133242583 GCF_002162155.2 Triticum dicoccoides
AAAGCCGCCCTCCCCGCAGTGCCGATACGTCGGTGCCGCGGTTCGTCGAGGGGATGCACGGCGATCCTCTCGCTCCCACAGTACGCTCTCATAGACTGTCGTCCTCTAGCCGCGCCGCCACCGCTGGCTACGTTCTTATGGAGGCGCACGACGGTCAACGCCGCCATCGCTGGCGACGTTCGTGTGGAGACGCACGGCGGTCAGCTTCTCCCACGGTTCGCGCATTCTAGACTGAGGCCCCGTTCATGTTGGCGTAGCGCTGAAAGTTAGCTGATAGACGCTGTTAATCTCACTATTTGCCGAAGTAGTTTACAGTCAATATGCTCTGCTTAAGAAGCTTCCTTGCCCTATTCTGCACTCAATCTGCTTAGCTCAGATGGCATGCCAAGGCCGATTAGTTGCTAAAATATCCTGCCATATATTTATTGTGACGTAGATTGCCATGGTCTAGTAGCCAATCTGTTAGGTGAAATAGCTCTACACCATTTTATACTCGATCTTTGTTGCTGCGATGGCCTCCGATAGTTTGATGGCTGTGTGCTCGGCCTCATTGACTGCTGAAACAGCATGCCATAACTTAGCACTCAAATCTGTTTGCTGAATTAGCTTTAGATATATTTCGTTACTTAGATCTGCTCGTCCAAATATCTTGCCATAGCTTTAGACATCGACCTAGGTATTTTTTCTGGACTTCATAAAAAAGCATATATGTTTTTCCTGTAATATCTAGTAGAAGAACTAATTTGTATGTCTAATAGATGGACAGGACTTGGATAACTTCTGCTCAAAGATTCTCCGCTGCATATGTCGAGGGGGTTGAAAACATCACGAACTTTATCAGACCTGAGTACGGTGGTCAGAAATCAGATGTGCTCTACCCGTGTAGCAGTTATATGAATTCAGTTACAAGACCCTAGTCAATAGTGCAAAATCATCTACACTTGTATGGGATGTCGGTCACATATACTAGGTGGGTTCATCATGGTGAAACTGTGAACGTCAATGTTATTGACTACGTGGAAGCAACAGATCACCATCTTGATCTGCGTGATGCTCAGGTGGAAGAGGAGGAGGTGGTGGTGGTGGCAGAGCCAGTGGGTTTGACCAACATTGAAACAATGCTACGAAATGCTCGTGCATTCCATGAGCTTTCACCTGCAGAAGAAAACGATGGGCCCGCATGTTGGAACAATGCAACGTGGCTGTCACCCCAAGAAATAAGCTGTCAGTATTCTCAGCTATGGTCACCTTTCTTCAGGTGAAGACATCTGAGCGGATGACCAACAAATCATTCGATGCGCTGTTGGCTGCTTTTCGCAAATCTTTCCCAGGTGCGTTTGAGCTGCCACACACCTACAGTAAAATGAAGAATTTGCTTCGTGCAGTTGGAATTGGATATGATATGATCCATGTTTGTAAGAATAATTGTGTTCTGTTCCGGAAGGATTATGCCAACTTAAGTTAATGCCCGAAATGCAAATCATCAACTGTGAAGAGGATTCCTCATAATGTTCTGAGACATTTTCCAATTATACCAAGATTGCAGAGGTTGTTTCATGATGCTGAAACAAGAGAGGATGTATTGTGGCATTCTAGGAACCAGGAATACAGAGATCAGAATGTAATGAGCCATCCATCTCATGGTAGTGAGTGGAAAAGCTTCAATCATAAACACAAAAAGTTTGTTGCTGACCCGAGAAACGTTAGACTTGGCTTAGCTTCAGATGGATTTAACCCATTTGGCCACCAGAGCGCCACATATAGCATGTGGCCAGTGCTTGTTATCCCTTACAACATGCCTCCAAATGTCTGCACCAAAGAATCAAACTACATGATGGCCTTGCTCATCCCAGGTCCAAAAAGTCCTGGAAAGGATTTTGATTTGTTCATGGAGCCTCTTGTGGAGGAACTTCAATAGCTATGGAGGGGTGTTCTCACTCGAGACCTATATAGCAGCCCACCAGTTGATTTCTTTCTACATGCTGTTATAATTTGGTGCGTCCATTATTATCCGGCTTTGGGCACTATGTCAGGGCGAACGACACATGGTTACAATGCATGTGTTCGCTGTGACAGGAATCCACTATCATACGCAATACTTAGCAAGATTTGTTACATTGGACACTGTCGATTCCTTGCCAAGGACAAGCCGCATCCTATAAAATACCGACATGTGTTCAATGCAAAGCATGAAAACCGTGATGCACCAAAGAGGCTCACCGCCGATGAGTTGCAAGTGGAATTAGTGAAGGTCAGGCATATTACACCAGGAAACCATCCTGGTAATGGTAGTGGGAAAAGGAAGTGTGGCAGGGCAGAAGAGAGATTATTGTTTACCCGCAGGTCCACTTTGTGGGACTTGGAGTATTGGAAAGATTTGGATCTGCGGCATAATCTTGATGTGATGCACATCGAGAAAAATATATGTGACAGCATTATCAGCACACTTCTTAATATTGAAGGCAAGATGAAAGATACCTTAAAATCTAGGATTGATTTGACACACCTGGGTATCAGACAGGATTTGCAGGTGCAAGATGAAGGTAAACCACGGGATATGGCACCATCAGTGTACGTCTTGGACAAGGTAAAAAGAAAAGAATTCTGCGAGGTCCTGTCACGTGTGAGATTCCCACATGGATTTGCTTCCAACCCTGAAAGGAGAGTCGGTGCAGATGGAAACAAGGTACAAGGGTTGAAAACTCATGACTGCCACATCCTACTTCAAAGGGTTTTACCTATTATCCTTAGAGGATTGGGCCGCCCTGACTTATACAGAGCAGTTGCAGAGTTGGGACAATTCTTCAGGGAACTCTGCAGTAGAAATATGAGGATAGATGCTTTGGAGCATCTTAGAGACGAGATACCAACTATCCTATGCGACCTTGAGAAGATATATCCTCTAGCCTTCTTTGATGTGATGGTGCATTTGGCTGTTCATCTACCTGATGAGGCACTACTTAGAGGTCCAGTACAGTATGGCTGGATGTACCCTATTGAAAGGCGGCTAGGCACTTTCAAGGGCTATGTTAGGAACAGAGATAGACCCGAGGGTTCCATTGCAGAGGCCTACATTGCTACAGAAGCGTTGACATTCTGCTCAAAATACATTGAAACAGCTGATCAGCTTAGCAAAGAGGTGGGTGAAGACAATCCCGGGATCAATGTTTTTGATTATTCTGTTCGAGTTACAGGGAAGAGTCGACAAGAGGACAAACCTAAAGATTTGGACAAAATGGTTTGGTATGTGTTGAATAACTGTCCTGAGATACTACCTTATATCAAGTAAGTGCAGTACTGCAACTTATACATCGTAATCTACTAAACTTGCAGCACATTCTTATATATTTAGATGTTTGACGTGATCACTATGTTGTGCAGCATCTACAAAAAGGAGTTACTGCCACAAAATCCAAGAAACATTGACAAACTGGTTATGGCGGGATTTGCGAAATGGTTCAAGAGCCATGTAAGCTTTTGAATTGCACTGTCAGTTTTTTTAATATATTGAGTACATAAGATGATCAGCTTGTCTATTTTCCAACCATAGGTTAAGAAGATGCGGGAGGATGGGCAGGCAGTTGATGATGCCCTTTACTTACTAGCAATGGGTCCTGATACATGGGTAAGACATTATGAATCTTGCGTTGTTGGAGATGTGCGCTACAACACCCTTGCACGAGACAAAGGCAAGAAGACACAAAATAGTGCCATCATGAGCACGGATACGTATGACAAAGAGACAACTGAAATGTATGCTAACATAACAGACATTGTTCAGTTGCTGTATATCTCCAGTTTCGAGGATCATCGGTGCGTGGTTCTGTTATGTTGTCGTTGGTATAACCTATTTTCCAGGATCGCAAAACCCAAAGCTGATGATTATTTCAAATCCATCAATGTCAAGGCGGCGTACCAGACCAATGAGCCTTTTGTTTTGGCAAATCAAGCAACACAGGTATTTTTCTTGGAAGACACATTTGCACGTACCGATGACTTGAGAGTATTGCAAAGGTTTGAGCAGAGGAATTCGTTTAATGAAATTGCACAACAAGATGATGCTTACACTGCTCCTGATGTACAAGATAACACATATGTTCCTAATATCTTTGAGAACCATCACATCAATGACGCCAGCGAAAAGATTGTCTATCGTGCTGTGGACATACAAGAGTTGATCAAGAAGAAGCCAACGTTCGAGGATGTTGAGGACGAAGAAGAAGATGACACCGTGGGGAATTACGATTCAGACTGATACACATGGCGAAGATGTTGACACTGCTGTTGCAGATGATGATTACATTGCTTTTGTCGTATTTCCCTATTAGAAGACATTTTTTTATCTACTATGTGAAATTGTGTTTTCTATGACAACTGAAACCTGATGAACATGTTGTTTAGTATTTTGCTGTGAGAACATCACTTGTTATGTATGTTGATTTGTGTTTGGTGATTATATGACGACTAAAACATGATGACATTGTTGCTTAGTTGTACTCATATTTGGCTGTGAAACTTGAATTTGATGACATAGTTTGCTGTTGGACTGCAATTTGCTCGATGTCTTCGAATGAGAACAAAGTTGACCCGAAAGGGCCTCTGCTATTTATTTATTTATTTTTGAGCAAAAGGGGATACCCCTGATTTCCGTTAAGAGAAATCATTAGATGTTCACAACACTACGCCCAGCCTGCTACACATGTTTCATTCGTTACTAGTTTCAGCAAAGTGCTCATGTCATAGCCACTGAATACATCACGAGTGCTACATACACTGCAAATAAAGAGACAATCATCCTACAGAGCACATTGATTTCTCCCATTATCTTCACAAGCTCTTTCATCTCCTCATTGCTGTCAAGGTCGTTCAGCAGCTGTTGCTTGGCCGTGATTAGAGGAACTGCATATTTAAATTTCTTCTCTACATCTTCCTCTTCTGTCGTTCCTTCAGTTACTTGTCCAACACCCCAACCTGCTGGTATTGGGATTCCTCGGCTAATCAAATAATCAGCGTAGTTGCATTCCCCCACATCAACAACTTCCCAGAAATACAAATCACATGAATCTTCCCTTTTCTGCACGAATCAAATTGGAAGATCATCAACCAAACTATTCAAAAAATCAGCAACTGAAAGCAGCAGAACAACACTTAAACATATTATTACCCCATGATTCGGGCATTTGTAGAAGACTCGGCCAGGGTTGAGGATTGTGGTTGAGACGCGACGGATGACTCTGCGTGATTTGCAGCAGAGGCACCATACCAACGGCAGCGGGTTGCGATGAGCAATCGGCTACGGTGCATGCGTCGGCGGGGGTGTGATGAGACCCACATGCGATGGTACGGGTGGCGACTTGGCACATATCTGGTTGTTGCCTGCTGAAGAGCAGGTGGACGAGCAACCAGCGGACATGGTTGCTGCGGCCAGAGCTTCTGATGCTAGGCTGAGTAAGTAGAGAAGAGGAGAAACAAACGTTGGATATGTCAGTTTCATTACTTGCAGAGTAGCATAACACCATATATAGTCATAGTCTAGGTTTGGATTCGAACCAGCTACAGGAGCACGTCTCTCTTTTTTCTAAAACTCGGCAACATCTCTTTACTGGTACACTAGCTTGTTCTGTATGCCTTCCCAAGTCTTTGATTTTCTTTCCCTTTTTTGCGAGGAAGGAAGGAGGACAAAATTGAGAGTTCATGGGACTCGAACCCAAGACCTCTCGGTTGAAAACCAAGGGTGCTAGTCAATTATGTGGTGAACGTTCCCTGGGAGGAGGACGGCAGACGAACGCATTTTCCTTATAGTTTTAGTTGCGACACAAGATGGAACGGTCGCAGTTTCAGGAATGTTATCAGGGCAACGAGCCCAGTTTTTCTTTTCTTCCTATATATAAAAAAAGTATGCTACTTGGTGTCGGCTTAGTCAACAAACGATTGTGCCAACCTTGACCGTTGGATTGACATTCAACGTCTGTCATGTTTCTTCAGTCCCTTTTTCCTCGAGCCGCCAAAGCCAAACTAGCGGCGCCGCCCTGCGGTGTTGTCAACATGGTCAACAACCAAGAGGAATAAGGAGATGACTATACATGATGAGTATGACAGTAGGGACCCAGCAGCGCTCGTAATAATTTTGTTTTTTTGGGACGGAGAAGGGTATCAACTGGGTTGTGCGGGACCCGTGGCCCGCCTAGCCCAGGCTTTTATTTCATATGTTTAGCACATGACCAGCCCAATTTGTTTTTTTTCTTTCTGAAAATGGCTAGCCAGCTATTTTGTTTTTTGCAGAATAACCAATGTAGGCCTACTTGCTTTTGTACGCCCTGCTGGGCCGGAAATCTTTCAAGGCGAGGAGGGATGCATTTTGCCTAGAAAATGGGCTATAAGTAATAAGAAATGGGCTATAAGTAATAATAAATGGGCTGTAAAATGAAAAAATACAGCAAATAGGCAATTAGTTCCAAAATATTGTTTTCTTTTGCATTTTCATATTTTAAATTTCATTGTTTTTGTGCGGGTAAAATTTCATTGGATTTAAATTAAGGTATATTTAGATTTCATTTTGATCTTCTTGCTCTAGCTGCCCAAACCAGCGTCGGTGGGACTGCCTGCTCCCGCCTCCCATGGCCGGTTGTGCTGCCGCACAGGCCGCACCACCCCACTCTACTTCATTGCTGGCCAAGCCATTCCTCTACTCACCCACACCTCCTGTTATTTTCCGGTGAGGGCAGCCGGACCAGTAAACCCTCGTATTCCCCATCATGTGGGCAACCATTGCCGAGTCTTCCCTGGCTCCATGTCGTTCCCTTCCCTGGCCTCGCCGTCGTCCACCGCCATGGTGCTCTCGACGTGGCCTGGTCAACGTGGTCAACGAACGACATCCATCG
This sequence comes from Triticum dicoccoides, assembly GCF_002162155.2. NCBI lineage: Eukaryota > Viridiplantae > Streptophyta > Magnoliopsida > Poales > Poaceae > Triticum > Triticum dicoccoides. Next base: position 133,240,600 of record NC_041389.1, read on the forward strand.
GACGTGGACTGTACGTGGAGAGGCTGACAGCTGGGTCCACAGCCGTACACAAGGAAATGCCTCCTTATTACGCGCAAAATAATGATTCCTCCACCTGACAGCTGGGACCCACCGGAAGGGCCTCTGTATTTCATGAAAAAAACATTCCCCCCGCTGACAGGTCGGACCCACCAGCTATATCTTCGCACGCAAGGAAGTGCCTCCTTGTTACACACAAAAAAGTGAATACCCCCTGCTAGCTGGGACCCACCATAGTGGGAGGATGACTTGTGGGCCAACTAAGTTGACGGGGACGGAGGGCTTTGTCAACTTAGTCAATATGAATGATTCTAGCTCCAGTGACCGTACGATGTCCATCCAACGGCCGTAGTGCTTCTTCAACCTCTGGTCTTCTTCCTCCAGCTGCCCAAACCAGCGTCGGTCGTGCCGCGTGCTCCTGCCTCCCGTGGTCGCCTGTGATGCCGCGGAGGCCTCACCGCCCCTACTACTCCCACTGCTGGCCAGGCCATCCCTCTACTCACCACACCCCATGTTATTCTGCGGCGACGGCAGCCTCACACCGCAGCCGAACCAGTGAACCCTCATACTCCTCTCCGCGCGGGCTTCCACTGTCGCGTCTTCCCTGGCTCCGTGTCGTCCCCTTCCTAGGCCTCACCGTCATCCACCGCCATGGTGCTCTCGGCGCGGCGTGGTCAACGTGGTCAAGGAACGACTTCCATCGGACATGCACTGTACGTGGAGAGGCTGACAGCTGGGTCCATGGCCGCACCCAGGAAGTGCCTCCTTATTACGCGGAAAATAATGATTCCTCCACCTGACAGCTGAGACCCACAGGACGGGCCACTGTATTTCGCGAAAAAATGTTTCCCCCCTAACTGCTGGGACCCACCAGCTATATCTTAACACGCAAGGAAGTGCGTCCGGAAAAAACGATTCGCCCCCCTGACTGCTGGGACCCACCAGCTACATCTTCGCACGGAAGGAAGTGCCTGACAGTTGGGACCCGCCTTGTCGAAGCGTACGTAGCGTTGTCATTCTGGTCGCGAACGTGTACGTACATACTCATCGATGTAGAGGCGCGCTGTGTCGTAGTAGAGGCGCGCACGTAGCATGTACACGTGAGTACAATGGCCAGGGCAGGGTCTCGAACGCCTACTCACGCATACGTACGGCCAGGGCTTGTGTACATGGCTCGGTCAGAACGGAGAAACTGCGTCGTCGTCGTGTTCATGGGGAGGCAACGGAATGCGTCGTGTTCATCGGGAGGCAACGGAATGCGTCGTGTTCATCGGGAGGCAACGGAATGCGTCATGTTCATCGGGAGGCAATGGAACGTGTGGGAGCCAACCGGCTTGGACGGAACAGGCGATGGAAATGAGGCCTGGTGTACCGCTGAACGGAGGAAACGGCCTTGTGTTCGACCGGCCACGTTCGAAAGGGGATCCTGTTCATCGGGAGGGGTTTGGCGTACCGCAAAATGGAGGAAACGGACTTGTGTTGGACCTCCTATGGTCGAAACAGGGTCCTGTTAATCAGGATGGGTGTGGTGTACCGCAAAATGGAGGAAACGGACTTGTGTTGGAGCGCTACGGTCGAAACAGGGGTCATGTTCATCAGGAGGGGTGTGGCGTACCGCAAAACGGGACTCCACGAGATACTGTTCATCTCCACCGTCGACCTCCTCCAGCCTCCATGGGCTACTGTTCATCCACCTTCGACCTCCTCCAGCCTCCACCTATGACTGTTCATCCATGGGCTCCTGTTCATCCAGCCTCCACCGCGCGCTACTCCACCGGCTACTGTTCAACCACCCCTCTCCACGGGCTCCTGTTCAACCACCCCTCCACGGGCTACTGTTCATCCACCCCTCCACCCTCTACTGTTCATCCAGCCCTCCACGGGGTCGTCCTATTCATCCAGCCCTCCACGAGGTCCTGTTCATCCAACCCCAACCGGCTCGATCGATCGGGGTCCAGTTCATCCC
>NC_041389.1:133242820-133252885 GCF_002162155.2 Triticum dicoccoides
ACACTCACTGTTCATCCAAACCCCCCTGCAATGCTCACTGTTCATCTAGAGGAAGCATCGATCGGCTTCAGTTAGCAGCAGTAGCGAAGGAATCGCTCGATCACTCGGGTTCAGTAACGCGTAGCCTGCAGTGCAATCGCTCGGGTTCAGTTAGGCGACACCTCGCTCGGGTTCAGTTAGATCCCAATGCCTCGCACACATGTGCGTACGTGTACGAGAGAAACGCACATCGCTCGGCTCCCAACCACCCACCGTAACCGGGAACTCCCCAAAATTTTCCTCGCCCTCGCTTCTACCATGGTTTTTTCTGTCATGGACGTTCCAAAGAATGTCATGCAGCTGCGTCTCTGGCCCGCCCAGGACGAAAAGCCCATTTTCTGTCATGATTTTTTATCATAGAAGTAGGAGCCCACCACATCTATGTTGATACTGGGTTTTGTCACAATTATCGTCATAGAAGTGTCATAAGTATGACAAAAAAAAATTGTTCGGCCCAAAATGTCATGGATGTGTCTTTTTTTTGTAGTGAGGGCACCTTTATAATCATCCATTTATGTTGTGACGTTTGGTAGGACACAAAGTGTTCCTCCGGTATTCGGGAGTTGCATAATCTCATAGTCTGAGGAACTTGTATAAGTCATGAAGAAAGCAGTAGCAATGAAACTGTAATGATCATAATGCTAAGCTAACGGATGGTCATGTCCATCACATCATTCTCCTAATGATGTGATCCCGTTCATCAAATGACAACACATGTCTATGGTTAGGAAACATAACCATATTTGATTAACGAGCTAGTCAAGTAGAGGCATACTAGGGACAATATGTTTTGTCTATGTATTCACACATCTACTAAGTTTCCGGTTAATGCAATTCTAGCATGAATAATAAACATTTATCATGAAATAAGGAAATAAATAATAACTTTAATATTGCCTCTAGGGCATATTTCCTTCAGTCTCCCATTGCACTAGAGTCAATAATCTAGATTACACAGTAATGATTCTAACACCCATGGAGCTTTGGTGTTGATCATGTTTTGCTCGTGGAAGAGGCTTAGTCAACGGATCTACAACATTCAGATTCGTGTGTATCTTGCAAATCTCTATGTCCCCCTCCGACACATGATGACGGATGGAATTGAAGCGTCTATTGAGGTGCTTGGTTCTCTTGTGAAATCTAGATTCCTTTGCCAAGGCAATTGCACCAGTATTGTCACAAAAGATTTTCATTGGACCTGATGCACTAGTTATGACACCTAGATTGGATATGAACTCCTTCATCCAAACTCCTTCATTCGCTGCTTCTGAAGCAGCAATGTACTCCGCTTCACACGTAGATCCCGCCACAACGCTCGGCTTGGAACTGCACCAACTGACAGCTCCTCTATTCAATAAAAATATGTATCCGGTTTGCGACTTAGAGTCATCCGGATCAGTGTCAAAGCTTGCGTCGATGTAACCATTTACGACGAGCTCTTTTTCACCTTCATAAACAAGAAACATATCATTAGTCCTTTTCAGGTATTTCAGGATGTTCTTGACCGCTGTCCAGTGCTCCACTCTACGATTACTTTGGTACCTCCCTGCTATGCTTATAGCAAGGCACACATCAGGTCTGGTACACATCATTGCATACATGATAGAACCTATGGCTGAAGCATACGGAATGACTTTCATTTTCTCTCTATCTTTTGAAGTGGACGGGCATTAAGTCTGACTCAACTTCACACCTTGTAACACATGCAAGAACCCTTTCTTTGACTGATCCGTTTTGAACTTCTTCAAAACTTTATCAAGGTATGTGCTTCGTGAAAGTCAAATTAAGCATCTTGATCTATCTCTATAGATCTTGATACCCAATATGTAAGCAGCTTCTCCAAGGTCTTTCATAGAAAAACTCTTATACAGGTATCACTTTATGCTATCCAGAGATTCTATATCATTTCCAATCAACAATATGTCATCCACATATAATATTAGAAATGCTACAGAGCTCCCACTCACTTTCTTGTAAATACAGGCTTCTCCAAAAGTCTGTATAAAACCATATGCTTTGATCACACTATCAAAGCGTTTATTTCAACTCCGAGAGGCTTGCACCAGTCCATAAATGGATCGCTAGAGCTTGCACACTTTGTTAGCACCCTTTGGATCGACAAAATCTTCTGGTTGCATCATATACAACTCTTCTTCCAGAAATCCATTCACGAATGCAGTTTTGACATCCATCTGCCAAATTTCATAATCATAAAATGCGGCAATCGCTAACATGATTCGGACAGACTTAAGCATCGCTACGGGTGAGAAAGTCTCATTATAGTCAACTCCTTGAACTTGTCGAAAACCATTTGCAACAAGTCGAGGTTTGTAAATAGTAACATTACTGTCTGCGTCGGTCTTCTTCTTAAAGATCCATTTATTTCTATGGCTTGCCGATCATCGGGCAAGTCCATCAAAGTCCACACTTTGTTCTCATGCATGGATCCCATCTCAGATTTCATGGCCTCAAGCCATTTCGCAGAATCTGGGCTCATCATCGCTTCCTCATAGTTCGTAGGTTCATCATGGTCTAGTAACATGACTTCCAGAACAGGATTAACGTACCACTCTGGTGTGGATCTTACTCTGGAAGACCTACTAGGTTCGGTAGTAACTTGATCTGAAGCTTCATGATCATCATCATTAGCTTCCTCACTAATTGGTGTAGGAATCACGGGAACTGATTTCTATGATGAACTACTTTCCAATAAGGGAGAAGGTACAATTACCTCATCAAGTTCTACTTTCCTCCCACTCACTTCTTTCGAGAGAAACTCCTTCTCTAGAAAGGATCCATTTTTAGCAACAAAGATTTTGCCTTCGGATCTGTGACCCAACAGTTTCCTTTGGGTATCCTATGAATACACACTTCTCCGATTTGGGTTCGAGCTTATTAGGTTGAAGCTTTTTCACATAAGCATCGCAGCCCCAAACTTTAAGAAACGACAACTTTGGTTTCTTGCCAAACCACAGTTCATAAGGTGTCGTCTCAACGGATTTTGATGGTGCCCTATTTAAAGTGAATGCAGCCATCTCTAAAGCATAATCCCAAAACGATAGCGGTAAATCAGTAAGAGACATCATAGATCGCACCATATTCAATAAAGTACGGTTACGACGTTCAGACACACCATCTCGCCGTGGTGTTCCGGGTGGCGTTAATTGTGAAACTATCCCATATTGTTTCAAATGAAGACCAAACTCGTAACTCAAATATTCTCCTCCATGATCAATTCGTAGAAACTTTATTTTCTTGTTACGATGATTTTCCACTTCACTCTGAAATTCTTTGAACTTTTCAAATGTTTCTGACTTATGTTTCATTAAGTAGATATAACCATATCTGCTCAAATCATCTGTGAAGGTAAGAAAATAACGATATCCGCCACGAGCCTCAACACTCAATGGACCGCATACATCGATAGTATTATTTCCAATAAGTCAGTAGCTCGTTCCATTGTTCCGGAGAATGAAGTTTTAGCCATTTTTCCCATAAGGCACGGTTTGCAAGCACCAAGTGATTCATATTCAAGTGATTCCAAAAGTCCATCGGCATGGAGTTTCTTCATGCGCTTTATACCGATATGACCCAAACAGCAGTGCCACAAATAAGTTGCACTATCATTATCAACTTTGCATCTTTTGGCTTCAATATTATGAATATGTGTATCATCATTATCGAGATTCAACAAAAATAGACAACTCATCAAGGGTGCATGACCATAAAAGATATTACTCATATAAATAGAACAATTATTATTCTCTAATTTAAATGAATAACCATCTCCCATTAAACAAGATCCAGATATAATGTCCATGCTCAACGCTGGCACCAAATAACAATTATTCAAGTCTAAAATCATTCTGATGGTAGATGTAGAGGTAGTGTGCCGACGGCGATCACATCGACCTTGGAACCATTTCCCACGTGCATCGTCACCTTGTCCTTAGCCAATCTTCGTTTAATCTGTAGCCCCTGTTTCGAGTTGCAAATATGAGCAACAGAACCAGTATCAAATACCCAGGCGCTACTACGAGCATTAGTAAGGTACACATCAATAACATGTATATGAAATATACCTTTCACTTTGACATCCTTCTTATCCGCCAAATACTCGAGGCAGTTCCGCTTCCAGTGACCAGTCCCTTTGTAGTAGAAGCACTTAGTTTCAGGCTTAGGTCCAGACTTGGGTTTCTTCTCTTGAGCAGCAACCTTTTTGCCATTCTTCTTGAAGTTCCCCTTCTTCCGTTTGCCCTTTTTCTTGAAACTAGTAGTCTTGTTGACCATCAACACTTGATGCTCCTTTTTGATTTCTACCTCCGCAGCCTTTAGCACTGCGAAGAGCTCGGGAATAGTTTTGTTCATCCCTTGCATAGTATAGTTCATCACGAAGCCTTTATAGCTTGGTGGCAGTGATTGAAGAACTCTGTCAGTGACACTATCATCAGGAAGATTAACTCCTATTTGAGTCAAGTGTTTATGGTACCCAGACATTCTGAGTATGTGTTCACTGACAGAACTATTCTCCTCCATTTTACAGTTGTAGAACTTGTTGGAGACTTCATATCTCTCAACTCGGGCATTTACTTGAAATATTAACTTCAACTCTTGGAACATCTCATATGCTCCATGACATTCAAAGCTTCTTTGAAGTCCCGATTCTAAGCCGTAAAGCATGGCACACTGAAAAATCGAGTAGTCATCAGCTTTGCTCTGCCAGACATTCTTAACATCATCAGTAGCATCTATAATAGGCCTAGCACTCAGTGGTGCTTCCAGGATGTAATTCTTCTATGCAGCAATGAGGATAATCCTCAAGTTATGGACCAAGTCCGTGTAGTTGTTGCCATCATCTTTCAACTTAGCTTTCTCTAGGAACGCATTAAAATTCAAAGGAACAGTAGCACGGGCCATTGATCTACAATAACATTGACATGCAAAATAACTATCAGGACTAAGTTCATGATAAATTAAAGTTCAACTAATCATATTGTCGGTGTCAAAACTGGCGGATCTCAGGTAGGGGGTCCCAAACTGTGTGTCTAAGGCTAATGGTAACAAGAGGTGGGAGACACAATGTTTACCCAGGTTCGGGCCCTCTCGATGGAGGTAATACCCTACTTCCTGCTTGATTGATCTTGATGATATGAGTATTACAAGAGTTGATCTACCACGAGATCATAGAGGCTAAACCCTAGAAGCTAGCCTATGATTATGATTGTTGTTGTCCTACGGACTAAACCCTCCGGTTTATATAGACACCGGAGGGGGCTAGGGTTACACAGAGTCGGTTACAGAGAAGGGGATCTACATATCCGAATTGCCAAGCTTGCCTTCCACGCAAAGGAGAGTCCCACCCGGACAAGGGACGAAGTCTTCAATCTTGTATCTTCATAGTCCAACAGTCCGGCCAAAGTATATAGTCCGGCTGTCCGAGGACCCCCTAATCCAGGACTCCCTTAGTTGCCCCTGAATCAGGCTTCAATGACGATGAGTTCATCTCGCAGATTGTCTTCGGCATTGCAAGGCGGGTTCCTTCTCTGAATACTCCATAAAAGATTTTGAACACAAGGATCGTGTCCGGCTCTGCAAAATAATTTCCACATACCACCGTAGAGAGCACAATATCCCACAAATCTAATCTGCTAACAACTTTTCATAGCGTGACATCACGCCGTGGCCCAGCCATTATTCGAACCAATTCCCAACCTGCTACCGCACATATCGCGAGGCGGTTTTATTGGCACGTCTTGTCGAAGCAGAGATCGTGTCCCCTTATCACGGGATTCTCATCAATACAGGTGTGGGTAACCCAACCGCGCCATCAACGCGGCGCTTGGGGAATAAGCGAGTTTACCGGGCAAGTGGGGAGGCGCTGGATCCCTGCTACCTTTATAAGGGGATAATGACTCCCTTTTTAGCCCACGCATTCTTCTTCCTCTGCTCATCCATTCCCCCTCGCTCGAGTTCTAGCGCCCAAGGGTTCGTCTTCTCCGCCCACAAAGGTCTTCCAAAAATGTCCGGATCCGGAGCAAGAGGCAAGTGGATGGCCTGTACCGTCCGGGAGAAGGATATCAAAAGGCTTCGGGAGGTCGAGTATCTCGCCAAGAAAATCAGCCACCGTCTTCTGATGGCGGGACAGATCGTCCCTACTCCAGAACCCCACGAGAGGGTTGTATTCCTCCCTCATTTTGCCCGCGGGCTAGGGTTTCCCCTCCACCCATTCGTTTGCGGCATCATGTATTATTACGGGATCGATTTTCATGATCTATCCCCCAATTCCTTCCTCAACATCTCGACATTCATCGTCGTGTGCGAGGCCTTTCTCCGAATCTCGCCACACTTCGGCTTATGGTTGAAGATCTTTAATGTGAAGCCCAAGGTAGTGAGCAGCGAGCACGCCGAGTGCGGAGGCGCCATGGTGAGCAAGATTCCCAACGTCACATGGCCAACAGGTACTTTCAATGATTCCGTCAAAGAGTGGCAGCAGTAGTGGTTTTACATCACTGAGCCACGCGGCACGAAATGGGCCGCTGCTCCGGAATTTAGATCTGGAGCCCCCCTGCGGCTTACATCCTGGCCCAAGAAGGGCCTGAACTGGTCTTCGTCCGACGAACTATCGGTGCTCCAGACGCGCGTCAAGGATATGGAAGACAAGAATATCAAACTCGTCAATGTAGTCCAGGTGATGTTAGTTCGTCGGATTCTTCCTTGTCAACACAGAGCTTGCAATTTATGGGAATTCGATCCGGCCAAGCACCAAACCCTAATGGAGCTCTTTGGCTCCTTGCACAAGGACATCTGGAAGGTGCTTTTTAAGTCCGGCAAATTGTGGCCGGACTCCGCCGAGGACCGCGTGTACCAACTGTCCCGCCCTGCAAGTTCGGTAAGTCACTGTATGTTGGCAATTCATATGTTTTATTCGCATATCCTGAGGAACATGCTTAATGTGTTTTCCACAACTCTCCTAGGGCTGGACGAAGAAGGCGGGGCGGATCTACTGTTCGGCCCCTCTGCCGGAAGAACCGGCCAGCCCACTTCTGACAAAGATGCTGGTCCCGGCGCCTTACAAGGCGCCGAAGAAGAAGGCTGAGAAGGAGGCCAAAAGGACCAGGGGCGGCCTTCATCGCCGTGGCACTTCGGACACAATATCCGAAGACTCCGATGCCCGATCTTCCTCCGGAGAGGACGAGGAAGAGGAGGAAGACCCATCCCCAGCGAGGGGAGGAAAGAAAAGGACGGCCTCCACGTCTTTGGAGGCCGAGTCGCCTAAGAAGGGAAAAGCTCCCCTTCCAGAGGAGTCCACCGCCGCTGCCGACGGCAGCCCGGAGTAGGATCCCAGGGCCCAGCCCATGGTGAACTCATGAATATATAAAATCCGAACACGTTTACGCGTCCAGACTTTTCATGGCATAATATTTTAATCTGAGCCATACTTTTTGCAGTCCGGCGAGGTCCCTCACCTAACAATCCTCGTCGGAGGATTTGCTGGGCTCGAATACTATGGAGAGCGGGACACCCACGAAGGCATCTACCCCCAAACATGTGAATGACACCGAGGTTTCGTGCCAGAAGGACCCAGGCCAAGGAGGGGGGAAAGATCGTAAAGGCGGCGCCAGGAGGTCAAACTTCAGGCGCCGGACACATGGGAGAGAAGGAGGCTCCCATGGACGTCGACGGTGGGGGCCATCTTGAATTCGGCCCCCAGCCGGACGCAATTCTGGAGACCAATACGGCTCCAGAATCAGGCAGGCGGTCTCCCTCGATTGAAGGGGGTGTGCCTGTTCCACCGGCAACCTCTGTCCAACCAGAGGTGCCGGATACTTTATCGACGGCGCTGAAAAGCGCCTCTATCATCGATGAATACCGTGCCCTTATGGGTGCGGTGATTGAGAAGATTCGGTCCGCTGAGAGTGGACTGGATGAAGCCTGCATCAGCCTTATAACGGGCTTTGAGGTATGTTTTGTGGGGGTTCCGGAGAGTGTCATAGTATAGGTGGTAGCCCCAGATACACTGTTCGGTGAAAGAACGAGCCGAACAGGGGATCAAATGTATGTTCGCAGGAGACTCACTTTATGGCATCTGTCTTTTGTTCAAAAGCAAGCATTTGTTGTTCGACGGTATTTTGTGCATTGCTGCATAAAATAATAATTTTATTTTCAATGAGTTTTGATGCAGGTTATCTGTGCAAAGGCAAGTGGTTAATAATACAAAGGCAAAATGCCATTGCATGGCACATACCCGCACGTACTTGAACAGGCACATGCAGGAAATCATGGTGCAACTACTACATGTGCATGTGCACACACGTCCTGGCAGTGGGCATTTTTAGTCTAGACACGTAGCTTAGCTTAGACACATATACATAGTTACGTATTTGAATACCGGCAAGCTCGCGTTACATATCCGAATACCCGTTTGTATGCATACATTATATAGGTACGTATTTGAGTATCTACGTCTGGCCGGTGAGCGCGCATGCATACTTCTCCAAATACCCGATATACATGTACTTCATTACCTTCTTTTGATATTTGGACAGGTACATGAAATATGGGCGTGTCTTCGATGGGTGCAATCTAACACATAGGAGACTAGAATCAGATGATAGGCTCACGTGAGCAGCGTATGTGCGTATATTTGGCAAGCCATCAAGAATTGGAAACGGATACAACCGACCACAGAACCACATAAAAAAAAGATACGCGCTAACTAACATGGTATATATGGGGTTGATCATTTCCTTTTATATGTACAGACTTGGACGTCAAGAGAAACAATAGAAGGAAATATTGGGACGGTGCAACTCTACCCGTCCAACACCGCAGCCTATATAAGCTAGCCAACCAAGGCACCAGAAAGGGAGGAGCTAGCTAGCATAGCTGGTGCAACAACAAACGCAGCCGAGAAGACAAAGACGCGGCCGCGGCCGTGCATTCGTAGGCATCAGATGTGATGAGCCCAGAAACGCCGGCCACAACGGCGGCCTGCCCACGGCGAGGATGCAGACGCCCGAGGAGATGAGCCCCATTGATTAATTTTATTTGTTATTGTGTATTTCATCTATCAGGTGCCGCACATCCATCCAAGAATGCGGCAGAGGAGAGAGTCGAGAGAAGTCGGAGGGAGGCGCGCCTCTTGCGGCAGCGTCGAGGAGACCGAAGAAAAAACACCCGATGACTCACGCACCAGAAGAAGTATCAGGAGAAGAGAAGCCACCGAGCGGACGCGCCTGCAGCAGCGGTGGCACGCAAGCCAACAAAGATGCGGCGATGATGGCAGGGACGACGCAGAGGCACACACTCGATGACAGCGATGAGCACGCCTCCGACTGGAGTCCAGCTGCCCGCAAGCAAAGCGACGCCTGACGGGGTGGAGAATAGGGAGCAGAGCAAGCCCCACTAATTTATTGTACTTCTTATCTTTTATATTACAGGTGTTACAGCAATTCAAGCAGGCAACCCACGCAAGAAGAGGCAGCCGGCGAGGCAACAACACCTCGCATAGGCTCCTGCACGCATACAGACGAGAGGAGACGGCCAGCCAGGAGAGGTGCGCCCACGGCGGCGGCATGTAAGGCGGCGTCGCTCGCTACAGAGCACCACACATGTGAGAAGACCGGGGTATGCGGCCGCGGCAACTGCACTCCGTCCAAGCATGAAGATGCGTCGGCCGGCGACGGCAACGCTCACGGTCGTTGCGTGGCTCACGTACGATGGATGCCCTTGTTTATTTTTCTTCTTTTCCGTTCTTAATTTACCAGGGGCCAGAAATACAAACACACAGAGGAGGCGCAGGAGGAGAAGAGGGCTACGTACGGGAGAAGGAGACGCGCCCGTGGCGGCGGCGTCCATAGAACTCAGGCGGCAAACACAACTAGACGCGGCAGGTGGCGTTTTTACCTGAATAGACCAAGATGGGCTGTGCACTCAGGAGAACGCGTCCATGGCAGTGGACGCATCCATGGCGGCGGCGTGTATCAAAGTCACAGTAATCTTTCTTTTTCTATGTGTTCTCAGCTA
>NC_041389.1:133253003-133265245 GCF_002162155.2 Triticum dicoccoides
GGCGAGACAGAGCCGGCTAGGACGACGCCCGCCATCTTCTTCATCAAGCTGGCGCTATGGAGTACGAAGGCATGGAGGCTCGGGACGATGGCGCCATGGAGTTTGCCAAGATGATGCCAATTTCAACGGCATCAACCTGGTGCCGCAAGGATCATGACGGGGAGCTCACAAGAAGGACGCCCGCCATCCACTTCGTCATGCTGGAGCTAGAGGACGGAGGCGTGGCGCCCATTGAGGATGCCGCCAACATCTACTTTGTCAAGCTGGAGCCCGAAGGCGCGGAGCACGTAGGGATGGTGCCGCGTGCCGCGGAGGATGGCGAGACGGAGCTCGCTAGGACGACGCCCGTCATCTTCTTCATCAAGTCGGTGCCATTGGAGGACAAATGCGTGTAGGCTCACAACGATGCCGCCACCGTGCCGCTTTGGATGGCGGCTCGGAGCTCGCCAAGACGTGGCCCAGCGCCAACACCCGGTACCGCGGAGAATCGTGGCGTGGAGCTCACAAGGAGGACACCATCAATGTCAACATCATCAAGTTGGACCGGAGGCATGGAGCTCGTGGGACATCACCACCAAGTCTACCTCGTCAAGATGGAGCCCACAACACGGAGCCAAGAAGATAACACACACCCTTGGTGCCGTCCGTGACCTGGAGGAGAAGATGGTGCCACATGACGGTCTCCACGACCCGGAGCCCGTGAAGACGAGGCGTGATGGCGAGGAGGCGACGTGACTTCACCAACACTAACTCCTGATGGCCTCGTGAGGCGGTGCCCTTGTCTTGGAGGACCGCCATAAACACGGCGTCCAGCCGAGCCGAGGCGCCAACCACACCGGCACTGCCGATACGAGCGAGCGTTGGTTTTACACCGACATTGGTATCCATAAGAATACTCCCGCGAGGCGAACCCCTTGCATACCCGATGAAGCCATTACATCGTAAAGAAGTCCGAGCTGAGCAGGACCCATGCAACTTCAACACCGACTACATCAACGTTGTCAAGACCGACGAGGCGCGACGGCGCGGGCGAACGTGGCCAACACAAAGCCATGTTTTAAGCGGCACGTGTACCGACGAGGACACGGGCTTTGCCGCCGCCCACACCATACACACACAGCATCATCATCATGCATGGAGAACAGAAAGCGAAGACGACAAAGACGACCACACGGCTTAATCGGAGGTATCTCGCGGATCAACCCGCGGGAGTAATTAACCGGGAGATTTTCGAGGCCCCGGGAACCAGGAGACCGCACATCGCCATAGTCAGGCAGGCCGCGCTAGTAGGCCACAGAGTGCATTCCTTTTTTATGGGATCTTGTAATTTTGTTTATCCGATGAGATTAATGAAATACTTGCTTCCCATACCATTTTTTTGTGTATTGAGTACACTGGCACGCCCACACACTTTTCTTTTCCCCGGCGCATGAGAGAAATCGAACTCCCCCTCTTCCCATTTTACGGAGTGCACAATAAGATTTTTCTCGTGTCAAACAAATTGGCACGCCTGGTGGGACCCGGTTCTTCTCCCATCTCTGCTGAGTTGTGGTTGTCGAATTCGTCGTCAAGCTTTTCTCCAACATATGGGATGGTTCCAATCTAGGGTGCAATCTTAATTTTCCTCATCATCAGCAAAGCCTTAGGGCCAAATTCATGGCCTCGAGATGCTGCTATTTTCTTGCCCAATTCATTGATCCTAGGGCACGGAGATAAGGCGGATTTATGGAACACGAGGCATATTTTATGCCCATGGTTCTTCACTCAAAGACAACGCTCTATCTAAGAGTGTGTCGTAGCCAAGAATTAAGAGGCTGGGTGACTTGTAAAAATCCTATCAAGATTCCTTTGTTGGTCCATGCAGGTGGGAAGCACCGGTAACGTCCGAGATGGTGCACAGTTCTAGCGAGGAGGACTTGGGCGAGAGCGCCCTTGGTGCACTTGCACCCAAGGCAGCTGTGGACGGCGCACCAGCGACTGCAGCTCCATGGACATACCACGACGGTGGCGGCGAGCCTGCCGGCAAGTAGCTCGTCGCCAACTTCACCTCGGCGACGATGTTGGCAAAGCTGCCGCGTGTGGCCCCGTGCCATCTACACCACCACAACAGCGTCGGAGCTGCCAGCGTGCAGCCCGGCGCCATCTTCTCTTCCTCGAACCGTGGAAGACGCCCCGAGCCAGACCACCCACGCGGTGATGAAGTGTAGTTGTTCACAAGCAAGAAGGAGAAGGCTGACATCCAAGGCTGCTCCATCATCTATCAGCGACGAGGGAAGAACAAATTCATGGCGTCCATCTTCAAGGAGATGTCTTCATGTGTCTTCTTTCTTTCTCTTTGTTTTCCTCTTATTTCAGCGTATCCACTAGCCGGACGAACACTCGGGAGCGGCAACACAGAGTACGCCCTAGGAGGGGCAACACACAAGCCAGGTGGAGATGCGCCCGCAGCGGCAGCGGCGAGGAGATTGCAAAGCTGCGGCCACGGTGACAGCATGTTCACCGAGCAACCTAGGAGGCAGCGAGTACATACGTGGATGGAGGCCATAGACGTACCACGATGACACCGGAGGACCGTCTAGCAGTGCCTTCTTCCATCTACACAAACACACTACATCGACACCCATCCGGGAGCGACGACGCAGAGAGCGCCCTAGACGGAGTGTGCGCACATGCCCAAGATGGCCACAGATGGCACGCTGATGACCAGGGTGTACGTCCAGCCGGTGAAGCAGCAAAGGCATCCATCATCAGGTGAAAAGGTGAAGCCGTGTCCACACGAGGAGGAGGAAGCCAACATCTAGAGATCTACCGTCATCTACCTCAATGTCAACGAGGAGAAGACTAGAGTCACTGCATCCGTCTTCATCAATGGCATGCATTCATATTTAGTCTTCATTGCTTCTATCTTGACATCCCTCTTTTCAACCAGCAATGACACAGAGTATGCTCTGGAAGAGGATGCACGCACAGCCAGAGGCAGCAATACGTGCGCCAATGGACGTCGACCCTGTCGTGAGTACAAGAGTAGCCGGAATACATGGTCGCGGATGACGCGCCGGCAGTCACGGTTCCATGTACGCTTCCACGATGACATCGACGAAGCTGCCAGCGAGTAGCTTGGCGACAACTCCGGCTCGGCGACAACATTGGAGGGGCTGCCGGCGTGCGACCCGGCACCATCTACACTGCCACGACAGTGTCGGAGCTGCCAGCCTGTAGCCCGGCGCCATCTACACCACCCGCGACCATGTTGGAGTCGTCTCCATCGACCTCCGACTCGATGAGGAAGACCGCTTCATTGATTGGATGCTGACACCTTCATCGACTTCTCACCCGGCGAGGGTGCTAACTACCTTAACCACGTCAGTGCGATTGGTATCAACCTCTGGCTCGGCGAGGAAGGCCAGTTCATTGAGACGCCATAGACACCTTCATCGAGTTCACATCCACGCAAGGGTGTTGACTACCTCGACACGCCGCCTTGTACCTACATAGACATAACATCGATATCTTCATCGACATCTCATTCGGCGAGGACGCTAACCACCTCGGTGCACCGCACCTACACCGACATGGAGTCGCCAACCTCATCAACTCTTCAGCTGGCAAGGACGCCATCCACAGCGTCTCGTCCGAACGCCTACATGATTTGCCATCTTCATTGGCTTATCATCCGGCGAGGACGCCGACTGCACCGACACGTCGTCATTCTTCTACGCCAACCGTCTACATCGAGCGGAGGTCGTCTCCATAACTGTGATGACCTGAAGTCTACATCGACGAGCTCGTACTGTCGTCATCTTCAAGCAAAGCCGCCGCGCAGTGACACTCAAGTCTACTATGACTTCTACATTAACACTCTTTCTCAGCATCATCCAAGCTCCGATGAGGCGAAGCCACTTCACCGTCTTGTCTTTCTTCGATGAAAGCTATCCATATCTTGTCGGGCACCGACGAGGCGAAGGCAAGACATCCAGTCCGACACCAACGAGGCGGACACCATGAGGCAAAGGCCGCCCATCTTTCTGAGCCGACGAGGCCAGACATATTCATCATCGGACATTGACAAGTCGGAGGGATATGGCTAAGCATCGCCCGAGCGATGGATGTACCGCTCCACCCTTCTATCCCACCACATCATCATTAACCTTCCTGACAAGGAGGTCTTCACCATCGACCTCGATGCACCGTGGGAGCTCTACTTTGACGGCGCCTATCGCATGGACGCCGATGTTGATAGAGCCCCAAGACGAAGGGCAGGCGCGGGTTTGGTGTTCAAGACACCGCAAGGAGGGGTGATGTATCACTCATTTTCCCTCCTCAAAGAAGAATGCTCAAATAATGAAGCGGAGTATGAGGCGCTCATCTTCGGCCTTCTCCTAGCACTCTCCATGGATGTCCCTTCTTTACAGGCCTTTGGTGACTCCCAGCTCATTGTTCGTCAAGTCAACAACATCTATGAAGTTCGCAAGCCTGAACTGGTGCCGTACTACACTGCGGCCCGGAACCTAATGGAAACATTTCAACATGTTGAAGTGCTCCATGTCCCCCAAGCAGAAATGCGCCTGCTGATGCCTTGGCAAAACTAGCGGCAGCACTCGTGCTCCCAGATAATAAAACCATGCAGGTAAATGTTGAAGAAAGGTGGCTCCTCCCAGTTGTTCTGGAGCTTATCCCGGCGGAGTACGAAGTCAACTCCATCATGACAAACACCGTGGAGGAAGACGAGTGGCTGCAACCTTTCCTCGACTACTTCAAGCATGCCAGCCTCCCCGACGACCCCGTCGCGAGACGCCAACTACAATGACGACTCCCCTTTTGTCTTTATGAAGCAGGTGTCCTATACAGGCGGTCTCATGGACAGGAGGTCCTACTTTGATGCGTCAATCAAGGTGAAGCCGAGAAGATCCTCCAGGAGATGCATCATGGAGTCTGTGGCGGGCACCAAGGATGGGCCAAGATGTATCATAGTATACGTCTAGCAGGATACTACTGGCCCGGCATTATGGCGGACTGCCTTCAGGTGGCTAGATCGTGCCACAATTGTCAAGTTCATGGTGATTTCAAGCACAGGCCGCCGGTCCCTCTTCACCCTACCATTCCCTCTTGGTCATTCGATGCCTGGGGAATTGACATCATCGGCCCTATTGACCCTCCATCTTCCAGGGGGCACCGCTTCATCCTCGCCGCGACAGACTACTTCTAGAAGTGGGCGGAAGCTGTTCCGTTACGGGAGGTGAAGAGTGACAATGTCATCAACTTCCTAGAGCGAAACATCATATATCGCTTTGGGATACCTCATCGGATCACCTCCGACAACGGCAAGGCCTTCAAGTCCAACAAGATGTACAGGTTCACAGAGAAGTACAAGATCAAGTGGAACTACTCCACCGGCTACTACCCTCAAGCTAACGGCGCGATCGAGGCTTTCAACAAGACGCTCGGCAAGATACTCAAGAAGACGGTGACAAGGAATCGGAGAGACTGGCATGATCGTCTCTTTGAGTCCTTATGCGCGTACCATGTCACAGTCCGTCTCCAACACAGGCGACTCCGTTTTCTCTCGTTTACGGGAGTGAGGCGGTCCTACAACTGGAGGTCCAGCTACCCTCTTTGAGGGTGGCTATCCAAGATGAATTCACCCACGATGAACATGTACAACTACGGTTTCAGGAGCTCAACTCCCTTGAAGAGGGGCGACTTAATGCCCTACAGAACCTGGAGCTTTATCGCTGGAATATGGTGAGAGCTTACGACAAGCTCGTCAAGCAACACGTCTTCTGAAAAGGTGAGTTGGTTCCCGTGCTCAGGCGACCCATCATCGTGACGCTCAAGACGAAGGGCAAGTTTGAGCCAAAGTGGGAAGGGCCATACGTCATCGAGCAAGTCTACGACAAGGGAGCATACCAGCTCGTCGATTCTCAGGGAGTCCGACCAATGCCCCCAATCAACGGAAGGTTCCTCAAAAAAATATTTTTCTTAAAATTTTGCCTCTTTTGTTGCCTTTCGGATTTTCATTGGGGAAACTTTTTCTGTGGGCTTTCAGATCCATGATGCATTCTCCTTAGCATTTCGTGGATATATCTAGTTTTCCCCAATTTTTACGGACTAAGTCCAACAAGAAAAATGGCTTTCCCCTATCGCACTACGCTGTTGATTGAAGTTTCGGCTACCCTAGGACTTGTTGGAGGGCGGCACATTGTGTCGATTTGCAGGTGGAGCGGCTCCTACACTAGTAGAAAAAGGGCCTACAGTCCCGGTTGGTGAGGGCCTTTAGTCCCGGTTCATGAATCGGGACTAAAGGGTCGGTACTAATGCCCTGACCCTTTAGTCCCGGTTCAATCCAGAACCGGGACAGATGGGCCTCCACGTGGCCTGTCCACTGAGCCCAGGCAGGAGGGCCTTTGGTCCCGGTTGGTGGCACCAACCGGGACCAATAGGCATCCACGCGTCAGCATTTCTGTGGCTGGTGTTTTTGTTTTTGTTTTTTGAAAAGGGGGGGGGGTTTGGGGGGTTTTGGGGGGTTAATTTAGGTGTTTCATTTATTGTGCTATAGCTAGCTAATTAATAGAGAGAAGTGTCCTCTCTTTTGTCCGTGCTTGGTCGACGCTACGTACCATACATACGTATAGAGAGGACTAGCTAGACACGCTAGCTAGCTAGTAAGCAAACAGAAGATCGTCATGAACATATATGCATACAGAGAGAAGTGATATCGACCACCTCTCCTTCTCCGAGAGATTGGTCGAACAACAAGTTCTCGTGTATCTATCCGACACTACCGGCTACATATATACAATAATTATCTTTTACAAATATATAATCTCCTAAAATAAGGACGCGTGGTCCACATAGTATTCTCCGTCTTCAGCGATCACGTGGTCAAGAAAGAATGCCGCCAATTCCTCTTGAATTGCTCGCATGCGATCTGGTGCTAGGAGTTCATCCCGCATCCGAAACATCTAATTTTAAGAAGGGGGTCAATACATATATATATATATATATATATATGAATGAATGAAACTCAACACAAATGATGGTAATAAAATAAAATTGTGAATATTGTTATTTACGCACTTCATATTGTTTGTCGGAGTAGCCCCGCTCACAGGTCGTGTGGCGGATGGACTCGCAAATGTAGTATCCACAGAAATCATTCCCTTGTTCCTGCCACAACCACTTTACAAGAAATAGAGGTCAATCAAACTGATAATTAGAAAGCATGCTAAATGGTATTGATGAAACTAGCGCTTGAATCACTAGGAGATGCCTGGAATATGCTACTATATAGTACTTACTTTCGGGTGCCTAAATTGCAGCTTCTTCGGTAGTCCCGGAGCTTTTTGGTGAATTTTCTCCAAGCCCTGCCATACAAAGAAAACAATTACTTGATATCAAAAATGAACAAAGTTGATGATATGGTGGATAATGATCGATTTAACTTACTTCTCGAGCATTTCATTCATGTCCGCATACTCCTTGGGATCTTTTCGCTTGTAGTCTAAGACAGTTACTACTCCCTTCTCAAGCTTAATCTCTAGGAGAATATAGTGGTACCTGCGCACACATGCATAACTCATCAATATTACATTACTATAACCTGGACTAATAAGGAAACCGAATATGCCACAAGACAGTAACACTCACTTGAAGTTGTAAGGAAAGAGTATTATATCTTTGTGTTCATTTATTTCCAACGATCGTAGCAAGTTGGCCTCGGTTTCTTGGGCACAATATTGAACCTCAGTTGCATCTATGAGATACGTGTTAATGAACCCAATATCTCTCACTTGTCTTTTCTTCAATTCAGCGATCTTCAATCTGCATAATATAGTGAGGATAATTATAAATACATGCAATGAAAGGGCTGAGTTATATAGAGAGACTTAATGATGGAAGTAGTACTACTTACAGACAGTAGCAGGTGACCGTTGCTTTATCGATGGCCAATTGATTGAAAAACTGATAGAACTCCTCAAATGGAATAGGCAACAGTTCAATTCCAAGGAGGTCATGCTCCTTTTTAACTCTCACATACAAAGTACTCCTCCCCTCAGACTCTTTGCAGGTTTTCATGTACCAATCATGCAATCTTCGCATCATCGTTGATAGAGAACTTTCATCTTTGACGAGAGGCTTCCCGTACTCGTATCTTTGTATCTGCACCTCCAAGATATCATAATGTACATCGTCGGGCAGGTAATCTGCAGGATTGCCATAACCGGGCACCATCCTCGGATCGACGATATCGCTAGCAGGCACCTTGAGCGGGGGGCACGATTGCTTCGCTTGTTCGCCGAGCTGGGCAATTTGTTTCCCAGATCGTCGTTCTTTCATCCTTTGATCACTTTTAGTACTTTCCGACCTCTCCGCTTCGGCAAATGCCTTTCCAATAATGCGCTCATAGTTGCCTTTCGGCAGAGACTTGGGTGGTTTTGTCAGGGCAGCCAGAGTGCGCTTCGCTTTCACCGGATCTACCTTCTCCTCCGGAGGTGGATGTCTCTTTGCTTTCAACCCTTGAAACCAGTCATCCACTTCGGTCTGCGCGATCTTCGCGTTTTCCTCCTGGCTCCTCTCGTATGGTAACTTCTCTGGAGTCTTCAGAGAAGGACCGAATCTGTATCTCCTCCCGCCTTTGGCTGTACTGCTAGACGCCGGCAGAGTAGACGGAGCTGATGTCTTCTTTCCTTGCTTACAAGGCGGAGGAGAAGGACTGCGACACGCCGGAGCAGCCGGAGCGGCGGCGGATCTCTTCCGCCCTTGCTGACGAGGCGGAGAAGGAGGAGGCTGGCTGCTCGGGTGCGCCGGCGCAGGCGGAGAAGGAGGCGGAGTGCCGCCACGCGTCGGAGAAGGAGCCGGCCGAGTGCCCTGATCGTCACTCGCCGGAGGAGGAGGCGGTGGAGGAGGCGGAGTGCCCTGACTCGCCGGAGGAGGAGGAGGAGGAGGCGGAGGCGTCCAGTTCAGAAGGTTGATGAGATCCTTCCGCCATAGGCATGGAGTCTTCAGAGCAGAACCCAGCCGATACTCCCCTTCACCGGTAGGGTGGTCAAGCCGAAGGTCCTCAAATCCCTCCGTTATTTCATCGACCATCACCTTAGCATATCCTTCTGGAATCGGCCAGCAGTGAAAAGTTGAGTCGGGTTTAGTAGGATAAACAGAGCCAACAGCCGCCTTGACCTTCAAATTGCTCCATTGCGCCATAAGGTGGCAATTTTCAGCATCCGTGATAGCATCCATGGGATAGCTGGCAGGAGTCGTCAAGGCATGCTCTGGCTGAAGCAGCTCGGTGGAAGCCACGCTGCTTCTCCGCTGAGATGGCGGGGTAGCTTCGGGGGAAGCTTCGGCAGGTCGTTTTCTGCGATCTGCTTCTCGTTCCTCTAGCCCCATTACCCTTTCGTGCAGCGCCTACAGTTGGCTCTGCTCCAGTTTCTTCCTCCTCTCCTGGGTTTTGTAACCCCCTGCGTACGGAAATCCAGCCTTCCACGAAATGGAGCCTGGCGTGCCTCGTGTCCGTCCAGGGTCCTCAGGATTGCCGAGGGCCATTGTGAGCTCATCCTTCTTCCTGTCTGGAACGAACGTCCCTTGCCGCGCTGCTTCGATATATTGCTGAAGCCTCTTGACTGGTATGTCCAATTGTTCGTCCGTCCAAATGCACTTCCCTGTTATAGGGTCCAAGGATCCGCCGGCCCCAAAGAACCAAGTCTGGCAACGTTCTGGCCAGTTCATTGTCTGTGGTTCGATCCCTTTATCAAGCAGATCATTCTCAGCCTTGGCCCACTTAGGCTGGGCTACGAGGTAGCCACCTGACCCCGTGCGATGGTGAAGCTTCTTCTTCTGAGCATTTATCTTGTTTGTCGCCGACATCTTTTTACTCTTTTCCGATGTCTTGTGGGCCACAAATGCGGGCCAGTCATCTCTGATCTTCTCATATTTGCCCACGAATTCTGGTGTCTCATTTTTTTCGACATACCTATTGAGGTCTTTCTTCCAATTCCTGAATAGGTCTGCCATCTTCCTCAGAGCAAAAGACTTGATTAATGGCTCTATAACTGGCTTCTCCGGATCATCCTCCGGCAGTAGGGTGAAATATGACTTCAGCTCAGTCCAAAGATTATTTTTCTGCATCTCATTGACATAAGACACCTCAGGGTCTTCGTTCTTAGGCTTATACCATTGCTGGATGCTGATCGGGATCTTGTCCCTAACCAGAACCCCGCACTGAGCAACAAATGCCTTCTTTGTCCGGTAGGGTTCAATCGGTTGGCCGTCGCGCGCGATTTGTATGATCTCAAACTTTTCATCCGAGCTCAACTTTTTCTTCAGGCCTCGTCTCTTTACCGAAGTTGTGCTCGATCCGGAGGGCTAGAAAAAAGAACAAAGACGAGAGTTAATTAATATGTGTACATACCAAAACAATGAATGCATCAATTAGCTAGTCAGCACAGGCTTAACTAATATATATACCTGGCCGGACTCTGTTTGGTGATCACCGGAGCCGTCCTCACGGTCTACTTCTTCACCCTCTCCTTCTTGCACCGGCATTGGGTCATCGGGGCCATGTAAATCATAGCCAGCTGCTTCTTCACCCTCTCCTTCCAGACCATCGTTGTCGTTGAGAAACATCAACGAGTCAAGGGCATCACTTCCTTGTGCGATTATGTCCCTCAACAACGCTTCTTGTGC
The DNA here is from genome assembly GCF_002162155.2 of Triticum dicoccoides. NCBI lineage: Eukaryota > Viridiplantae > Streptophyta > Magnoliopsida > Poales > Poaceae > Triticum > Triticum dicoccoides. The sequence goes on from NC_041389.1 coordinate 133,263,687, forward strand.
TTCGTCTCGGGCGGTGTCCATAGTTTCTACAAATATTTACAACATGGCAATTATTATTCAAACATGACAGATATGGATATATTAGTGGCAAACGTAGAACTAGCTAGCGGATCACAATAAGGAATCATATTACTGGCCTCGACGCTGCTTCTCTAGGGTTTGGGGTGGCCTCGACAACGCTTCAAGGGTTAGGGGCCTCCTCGAGAACGCTTCAAGGAGGGGGTAATATCGACCCCCCCCCCCCGTGTTGAAGCTGTCGGGAGGGGGTCGGCGTTGAACATACATATATCGGGTAATATCGACCCCTCGGTGATCCTCGACACCCTCGTTATATCGACAACGATGCAACATACATATACATGGGGAAATAATGTTATCGGGGAGGGGGTATCGGTACCCCCCCCTCGTGTCAAAGTTTCTTCTTTCCCCCTTTCTTTCTTCTTCTCCTCTTCTTTTTCTTCTTATCCCTCGAGAAAGGAAAATAAGGAAAAAGGAAGAAAAGAGGAAGAAGGAAGAAGGACGAAGAAGAAGAAGAAAAAGAAGAAGAAAAAAAAGAGGAGAAGAAGAAAAGAATAGAGGAGAAGAAGAAAAAATAGAATTTTTTTTCTATTTTTTCTTCTTCTCCTCTTCTTTTTCTTCTTTTTTCTTCTTCTTCTTCTTCCTTCTTCCTTCTCTTCCTTCTTCCTAAATATATATAAAACTTTTCCTAACAATGAAACTAACCTAAAATACATACATTCATACAAAAAACATGTAAAAAAATACATAAATACATATATGAACATACATAAGAAATACATATATCTAAAAAAATGCATATATAAACATACATAAGAAATACATATATCTAAAAAAATACATATATCTAAAAAAACGGCGGCGGCGGCCGGGCCGGCAGGGGCGCGCGGTGCTCACAAGGGCGTCGTCAGGGCAGGCAGGGTGTAACACCCCGAGATTCATGCCACAGTAATCTCCCACTAATCATGCCATGTCATCATGATTACCTTGCTAGTTGCCACTTGTTCAAAACATCAAGTCCAAAATTCAAATTTATCAAACATACAAACTGAAATGTTCAAAGTGTGGCAAATATTCCATAACTAATTATGGTGGTGACCCCACATTTTTGTAAAGTATTAAAATGCCCTTTTGTGAATATAAAGTGGGTTTAACAATTAATTAAATGCCTTTTCTAATTTATAAAATATTGAACTATTTTATTTGAGCCAAACTTTTTCTGCCATCTAAGGACATTGTCTAGTATTTATATGACATGATTCACATTTTACAAAAATTGTTTGGTGGGTCAACTAAATGCAAAACAGGAGCTCAAAAACAAACAGCCACGAAATTGAAAAACAAAGGTAAAAAAAAAAAGCAAAAGGAAACAGCCCACCCCCTTGTCCCCATGGGCCTTAGCCCACCCAGCCGGCCCAACATCTCAGCCAGCCCACCTACCCCATCGGTCGCCTTCGCCTACTTCTCCTGGCGCGACCGCTACAGGGACACGTCCCTGTCGGACCAGCTCGCCGGCGCCGCCCCGAGGGGATAAGGGCGCC
>NC_041389.1:133265255-133277097 GCF_002162155.2 Triticum dicoccoides
TCAAAGTGTGGCAAATATTCCATAACTAATTATGGTGGTGACCCCACATTTTTGTAAAGTATTAAAATGCCCTTTTGTGAATATAAAGTGGGTTTAACAATTAATTAAATGCCTTTTCTAATTTATAAAATATTGAACTATTTTATTTGAGCCAAACTTTTTCTGCCATCTAAGGACATTGTCTAGTATTTATATGACATGATTCACATTTTACAAAAATTGTTTGGTGGGTCAACTAAATGCAAAACAGGAGCTCAAAAACAAACAGCCACGAAATTGAAAAACAAAGGTAAAAAAAAAGCAAAAGGAAACAGCCCACCCCCTTGTCCCCATGGGCCTTAGCCCACCCAGCCGGCCCAACATCTCAGCCAGCCCACCTACCCCATCGGTCGCCTTCGCCTACTTCTCCTGGCGCGACCGCTACAGGGACACGTCCCTGTCGGACCAGCTCGCCGGCGCCGCCCCGAGGGGATAAGGGCGCCGTCCCCTCGACGCCTCGAGCCCTCCCGTCCACTCACCGCTCCCCACTTGCGCCCCCTCGCTCTCTCTCTCTTGCCCACGCACTCGTCACCTCCTCCAGATCCATCGCCGAGCGCGGTCGTTGCCGCTCGCCTCACTCTGCCATGGCCAGCAGGCACATCTCGCCTCGCCGTTGCGTCCACAAAGACCGCCGTCGTCCGCTGCGTCTACTACGGAGACGAAACGAGCCGGAACCCCTTCCATCGTCGAGCCGGCCCTCTGCTTCCACCTCCGGCCACCGAAGGCCGCCGCCGTCGTTCTGCTGCACCGAGCCTCCCCCGAGCCCGCTCATGCACATCTGCAGGTCCGCGGTGAGCAACAACGTCGATCCCCCTTCTTCCCTGTCATTTCCCGTGCCTGTAGACCTCGTTGCCGTCATGGTCGAACCTGCAACCGCCGACGAGCTCGCCGTCGTGGCCTCAGCCGCGGTCGCGTGCGCACGAGCTCACCGTCGAGCTCCTGCGATTCCCAAGGAGCCCGACATGCGCACGCACGCAGCCCCATGAACCCCCCTTGCCCCCTGCGCTCGTCCTCACCGAGCTCCAGCTTCGGCCGCCCCGGCCCCGTTCTGCGCGCTCACGCGTACGCCGTGCAGCGCCGCGCCCGCCGCCCAGCTCGTGTGCATGCAGTTGCTGCTCTACTGAATGTACTGCTGCTGCTGAATGTGACTGTAGCTATATGGCTAGCTTTAGGAATTTTACATTGACTAACTCCTAGACAGCCTCTAAACTGCTGTTAATTAACTGTTGACAAGACTAAAATAAATATAGGTAGAAAGTACAGTTGACAAACTTCATTTTACCCCACTGGACCAAATCCATTTGATGTGTGGTTTAAATGCTATGAAAATCACAAATTGCTACCTTCGGTCAATAGAGAACATAATTAACACCTAGCATAGTGTGCTGCGTGTCGTGTGTGGTCTGTGCGTGTGTGCACAACCAGCCTCACGGCTGTGCCACCAGGCCGGCCCTTGTTTAGTTTAGTTGGTAATACTTTAGTGCTCAATTAGTATAACAACAAATGACAAGTGGTCCCCTCTGTTTATTAGCTTTAGTTAGTTGTTCTAAAAAGGCTAAGTCTATGATAAATGGGCCCCGCTGTTAATTAAGCAAGGTTTCCTAAAACTACTAAACTTAGAGTCAATGACATGCGGGCCCACTTCTACTATTCATCGGTTGACTAGTCTCTGTTGACCTGGTCAACTGGGCCCTCTGGCCCCATCTGTTAACCACATATGCACAATGTTGGGTACACTTCTGTGTACCCGTAGCATTTACTGTATATTTTCAAAATAATAATAATTTTAAAAATCATTTAAAACTTTGAAATTCAATTTAAGATAATCCGTAAATCGGATGAAAAAGTTTTACACATGAAAGTTGCTCAGAACGACGAGACGAATCCGAGTACACTCTCCGTTCATCTGTCACGTGCCCCTATCATAGAGAGCATGCAACTTTCCCCCTCCGTTTCATCTGTCCGAAAAATGCAAACTTCGGGAAAACATTCCCGGATGTTATCCCCCTTCGCCGGTAACGTGTAGCACCACGTTAGGACGCATCTAGCTCCGCCTGTTGTCCTGTTATGCTCTTGCTTGCTATGTATTTACTGTTTCTCCCCCCTCTTCTCCCCGGTAGACCCTGAGACTGCCGCTGATGCCGCTATGTTCGAGTACGTCGACGACGACCCCTCCTTGCCAGAGCAACCAGGCAAGCCCCCCCTTTGATCATTCCGATATCGCCCATTCCATTCTCTCATGCTTGCATTAGATTTTGCTACTGTTATTGTATGCTCCTATTCTGATGCATAGCCTGCTTTTGTACCTGTTATTGTACCTTACCTGCTTATCCTAATCTGCTTAGTATAGGTTGGTTAGTGATCCATCAGTGACCCCCACCTTGTCCTTGTTGCCCCTGCTTCCTCATTGAAGACCCGTTCAACGGGATTGAAGACCAGGCCCCGGCACCGCACATCACTTTCCCCTTAGTTGCTCGACACTGCTGGGTTACTATCGAGTGCCGAGGGTGAGACCTCTACAGCACTTCTGATGTTAACCTGTAGTGTAGCTATTCGGTCGTGGTCATCGAGGGTGATTTCCTCCTTAACCACTTCCGATACGACTCTGTCGTGCAACCCCTCAAGTGTGAACCTCGAGGGTGATTCCTCTACGTTCACCTTGATGATTACATTGAGTGGAACCCACCGAGGGTGATTCCTTGGGTTTTCCTCTTGATGTTTGGACACACGGATACTTGGACTTTACAACTGTTACTTGGAAAGTGATGTGGAGACGGGTTGACCTGAAAGGTGCCCGTGAGATAATTACGAGGCGTGGCCGGGCATTCTTAGCCCTTGCCGCAAGTCCTCGAGACGGGGCAACGGGGTCACATCTTTCATGAGTCTCTGCTTGTTACCGCGCGTTCCTAATCCACTACGATTTGGATATTTGATCCGAGGGGCCTCTGGCCTGATAGCACTAACCATCACGTGGGCATAGTATGGGCGTTCTGTGTCGTATACATCAGCCAAAGCTTAATAGACATCAGCGACTGAGTGGCGCGCGCCGGGTTGGACTGCGCAAGCGCCTGCCTTGTTGAAGGAGGTAGCTAGGTCTGCTCACCGGCCGCGTACGCAACGTGCAGGAGTTTCCGGGTAGATGGCCCATGACCCCTGGGGGCATAGGTTTAGTCCGGCGTGCTGACCTCTCTGTTAAGTCTAGGTCGGGTTGCGGCGTATTGTTTGGCCGAGGCCGGGCATGACCCTGGAAAGTGTGTCCGGCCGGAGTCAATCGAGCGTGGTGGGTAAGTTGGTGCACCCCTGCAGGGAAGAACTAATCTATGCATAGCCTGTCCTACGGTAACGGACACTTGGAGTTGTATCCCGATCGATACAACTAGAACTGGATACTTGTGATGAGAACTGGATGGTGATGAGGATTTGATTGTGATGATAACTGGATAGTATGGCTCTGGGATTGCTTTCTCGCAGGGAGTCGAGAAAGGATCTCTCGCCGAGGTTGATAACACTACTACCGCTTTACTTTATGCTACTCTACTCCCTCTTGTTTGCTGCAAGATGGTGGTTTCCAGAAGATGCTAGTCTTCGATAGGACTAGACCTTCTCTCTATTCTGGCATTTCTGCAGCCCAGTCCACATATACAGCCTTCCTTTGATAATGTTGCATATGTAGTGTAGATCCTTGCTTGCGAGTACTTCGGATGAGTACTCACGGTTGCTTTGCTCCCCCCTTTCCCCCTTCTTTCTTCTTTCTGGTTGTTGCAACCAGATGGTGGAGTCCAGGAGCCAGATGCCACCTTTGACGACTGCTGCTACCCCGAGGGTGCCTACTACCACGTGACGGACGCCGACGACCAAGAGTAGTTAGGAGGCTCCCAGGCAGGAGGCCTTGCCTTTCGATCGTAGATGCTTTTGTGCTAGCCTTCTTAAGGCAAACTTGTTTAACTCATGTCTGTACTCAGATATTGTTGTTTCCGCTGACTCGTTTGTATTCAAGCTGATGTATTCGAGCCCTCGAGGCCCCTGGCTTGTAATATAAAGCTTGTATTATTTTAATTTGTGTCTAGAGTTGTGTTGTGATATCTTCCCGTGAGTCCTTGATCTTGATCGTACACATTTGTGTGTATGATTAGTGTACGATTGAATTGAGGGCGTCACAAGTTGGTATCAGAGCCAACTGCCTGTAGGTAGCCCCCTTTCCAACTCCTTGGCCGAAGTTGAGTCTAGTCAATGAAAGACTTTTACTAACTTGGTTGTGTGGCTTACGGGCCCACGTCGCCATTGGGTGGTATTAGGATCATTTATTCCTTTTCCTTACTCTGGAATTCCGATCTCTCGTCTATTCGGGTTAAACATTTTACTAACTCTGACATTAGGTTGTTGTACCCACTTCCTCCCGGAGAGCCCCGACATTACCGCTGATCGCTTGCTTCGCCAGAAGTTTCTGCAGATACTCCTTAATGTTTTTCGAGACCCTGTGCCCACTGCCTTGCAGTTCCTGACCACAGATAATCCCCGTGAATGACATCCTTGCCGCTTGTACCTTCATACCCAGTTGCTCCTATTATTACAAGATGTACTCTCCGGTGTTTCGAGAATCCTTTGTGCCTTCTGCCTTGCGGTTTCTTTTTGCACTAGGATAATTCGCCGAACCCGTTCATCCCCAGTTGTTCACATGATTTCCAAAATACTTGGAAATACTATGTGATCTTCCAAAAAATCCTCTGCAGCCTATTGCTCTTGATTTTCCTTGCCTGCTTGCATTAGGATTAATTCCATATGTCTAGCAATATTCTTTAAAATTCTTTGTGGCTGTCATTCTAATCCTATGGATTCAACGTGTGAGCAAATACTCGCAATCATCAATTAATCCTTGGAAATTTTCTTTCCGGCTTCGACATCGCTCCGGTTATGAGCTGGTTCTTGCCCAATCAAGACTTGATCGGGGCCATATTTAAGCCTATTCAACTTACTCACCTTTTGATCAGAGCCTCTGCTTCTGATCCTTCGACTTGAAATCATAACTCCTTTGTACTCAAGCTTCGAATTATTCAGATGTTTCTATAACCCGATGTCTTTGCATTCTTTCTTCTTCTGGGTGAGTATCGATACTCACATCAGATCTTTTGTGGACCACCATATCCTTGGTTGGATTATTATCCGACAATGTATTTCATATTCATTAAACTTGTGAGTTTTGCCCTGACACATAATGCCTTTGGTAAATTCTATCATCTGCTTTTGTCAACCATGCTCTGCTTTCGAGCTGGTATATTTTAATCCTGAAGTTAGTGGTATATGTTCCTAAGATACCCCTACGGGTTGAACCTATGCCTTCACTAATCCATGTAACTCGAAAGAGATGTGAGTCATACTCTTCTGGTGCTTCACCAGGTAAATCTTTCGCACTACAATTTCTTCGAAAACGAGGAGTGAATGAAAGGTTATGCATTGAAGAAGTGGGAGTCGACCTTGAACTTTGTGTTCATGCCCATGGACACGAGGTAGATCTTATCATGGAAGCTTCTCCTAAAATTAATTATCTCCTTGGTATAAGTTCATCTTATTTCTGGGTTTTGGTCCTTTGCAACCGTGGACCCGACCATGATTAATCTCCCTTGATTCCATTTCTCAGGCAAGTTAAAGCACTTGTCTTTTGTAGGTCAATGTATCTCCGCAACCTCTATTTTAATCTTCCTTCGGGTATTACCCTTCGGTATCTCGAGAATATCAAAGAACTGTGTTGCTTCCTATTAGTCTCCATCTAGTATTGCTACTCACCGATTTCATTTTCCCCCAGGATCTGAGTTTTTAATCACTCAAGGACACCGGTAAGTGAATCGCTTGGATCGATTCCGCACTCCGATTCTATAACTAAGTAATTTTCATTGCTTCCGAGTTTAATAATCCTTCAAGTCATTCCTAGCCTGGTCGTCTATGTCAATATCGTGCCAAATTTTAACTGTGCTACCTGGTTCTTCTTCCTGGAGCACAATTTTGACGATGAGCTAAGCCTACATCGACTTTCCTCGTCATATCATTTTGTCTTGAATAGCAAGCTTAATTTCGAGTTTGTGTCGTACCCGTGGTTCCAATAACCTTTCGCTTCATCATTCCTTTGACTTGATGTCATCGCCGATCGATTACATCTTCATTAAATCTCTCGACAAATGATTCGTGATCATCATCAACATTCTGAACTCTTCCAGGATATCAATCGAATTCATGATGAGAAATACAATCCTTGCCCCTCGATGATTTAAGTTATCATCGACAACATTCTTGCCTTCCCCAACACAAACTTGTTCACATAATTTTGGTAATACACCCTTTTTGACATGTCGATGGATTGTTGCTGAGCCCGTCGGCCACACCCTCATCTTTTCTTTGCTGAAATTGTATGACTTATTTTCTAAGTTGTTTCCGATGGATCCTTTGTGTATCTGAAGTCCAACCTTTCCCTGATGACCATGTCAACACTATCCCGGAACATGTGTGTGGTACTTCGATCATCAACAAGAACATTGGGAGTGCAATGCTAACTATTCTTGATCAATTATCCAATCACCATTGTATGTGTAAACCTCATAAATTCCTTGCCCCTTTGTCTAAACGGTTTAATACTTGGAGTCCAATCATGCTCTGGCTTTCTTTGGGAAAGTTATACTCTAATACTTGGGTATAAACATCTTTCCTTTCCATTGGTCTAATTATCATAATAATCACATATTCCTTTCCATTGTTTTGTTTAACCTATCTTGTGATCCATATGTTCTAAGCAGTAATAGTTCCCGGCTTATGTAAACACCTCAGTGTACAATTGGTCAGTAAGACCTTGTTATTATTGCTGTTGACATTCCGGTAACCATCGATGGACGAGAACTTCGCATATTGGTCCGCCTCGTTTAATCGAGCAGGAAAATGGTTCTCTTCGTCCCTCGCCCTTGGTACCAACGTTGTTGGCGACATAACTGACAGACTATCCCCTGACATGCCTTTCCCTCATGACCGTGCAAAATGTCACCACCCTTCCTGCATTTAACCCACATGGTGGGCCCATAACCCACAGTTCCACTGGATCGAAACCTGACTCTCCTGTACATCCTTAATTCCGAAGTATCCTTTGCTCTTAACCTTGTGTGTTATCATGAGCCACCCTCTGAGAGATGATCTATTCCCAATGCTCTGAGCACCCCTTCTCATACTCTGTTCAGGTATCGATCGTTTGTACATTCACATGAAACTTCCTATTGTACCTTCATACTTTGCTCTTGATGTTTTCTGAAGTTTCGACTCGAGAGATACTTCTGCCACATTCCCTTAATTGTTCACGAGATGATTAACCCTATAAAGATTAGTCCTCCTGAAGTTACCCATCACTTTCCCACTTAAATCTCGGGACGAGATTTCTTGTAGTGGAGGAGATTTGTAACACCCCGAGATTCATGCCACAGTAATCTCCCACTAATCATGCCATGTCATCATGATTACCTTGCTAGTTGCCACTTGTTCAAAACATCAAGTCCAAAATTCAAATTTATCAAACATACAAACTGAAATGTTCAAAGTGTGGCAAATATTCCATAACTAATTATGGTGGTGACCCCACATTTTTGTAAAGTATTAAAATGCCCTTTTGTGAATATAAAGTGGGTTTAACAATTAATTAAATGCCTTTTCTAATTTATAAAATATTGAACTATTTTATTTGAGCCAAACTTTTTCTGCCATCTAAGGACATTGTCTAGTATTTATATGACATGATTCACATTTTACAAAAATTGTTTGGTGGGTCAACTAAATGCAAAACAGGAGCTCAAAAACAAACAGCCACGAAATTGAAAAACAAAGGTAAAAAAAAAGCAAAAGGAAACAGCCCACCCCCTTGTCCCCATGGGCCTTAGCCCACCCAGCCGGCCCAACATCTCAGCCAGCCCACCTACCCCATCGGTCGCCTTCGCCTACTTCTCCTGGCGCGACCGCTACAGGGACACGTCCCTGTCGGACCAGCTCGCCGGCGCCGCCCCGAGGGGATAAGGGCGCCGTCCCCTCGACGCCTCGAGCCCTCCCGTCCACTCACCGCTCCCCACTTGCGCCCCCTCGCTCTCTCTCTCTTGCCCACGCACTCGTCACCTCCTCCAGATCCATCGCCGAGCGCGGTCGTTGCCGCTCGCCTCACTCTGCCATGGCCAGCAGGCACATCTCGCCTCGCCGTTGCGTCCACAAAGACCGCCGTCGTCCGCTGCGTCTACTACGGAGACGAAACGAGCCGGAACCCCTTCCATCGTCGAGCCGGCCCTCTGCTTCCACCTCCGGCCACCGAAGGCCGCCGCCGTCGTTCTGCTGCACCGAGCCTCCCCCGAGCCCGCTCATGCACATCTGCAGGTCCGCGGTGAGCAACAACGTCGATCCCCCTTCTTCCCTGTCATTTCCCGTGCCTGTAGACCTCGTTGCCGTCATGGTCGAACCTGCAACCGCCGACGAGCTCGCCGTCGTGGCCTCAGCCGCGGTCGCGTGCGCACGAGCTCACCGTCGAGCTCCTGCGATTCCCAAGGAGCCCGACATGCGCACGCACGCAGCCCCATGAACCCCCCTTGCCCCCTGCGCTCGTCCTCACCGAGCTCCAGCTTCGGCCGCCCCGGCCCCGTTCTGCGCGCTCACGCGTACGCCGTGCAACGCCGCGCCCGCCGCCCAGCTCGTGTGCATGCAGTTGCTGCTCTACTGAATGTACTGCTGCTGCTGAATGTGACTGTAGCTATATGGCTAGCTTTAGGAATTTTACATTGACTAACCTCCTAGACAGCCTCTAAACTGCTGTTAATTAACTGTTGACAAGACTAAAATAAATATAGGTAGAAAGTACAGTTGACAAACTTCATTTTACCCCACTGGACCAAATCCATTTGATGTGTGGTTTAAATGCTATGAAAATCACAAATTGCTACCTTCGGTCAATAGAGAACATAATTAACATCTAGCATAGTGTGCTGCGTGTCGTGTGTGGTCTGTGCGTGTGTGCACAACCAGCCTCACGGCTGTGCCACCAGGCCGGCCCTTGTTTAGTTTAGTTGGTAATACTTTAGTGCTCAATTAGTATAACAACAAATGACAAGTGGTCCCCTCTGTTTATTAGCTTTAGTTAGTTGTTCTAAAAAGGCTAAGTCTATGATAAATGGGCCCCGCTGTTAATTAAGCAAGGTTTCCTAAAACTACTAAACTTAGAGTCAATGACATGCGGGCCCACTTCTACTATTCATCGGTTGACTAGTCTCTGTTGACCTGGTCAACTGGGCCCTCTGGCCCCATCTGTTAGCCACATATGCACAATGTTGGGTACACTTCTGTGTACCCGTAGCATTTACTGTATATTTTCAAAATAATAATAATTTTAAAAATCATTTAAAACTTTGAAATTCAATCTAAGATAATCCGTAAATCGGATGAAAAAGTTTTACACATGAAAGTTGCTCAGAACGACGAGACGAATCCGAGTACACTCTCCGTTCATCTGTCACGTGCCCCTATCATAGAGAGCATGCAACTTTCCCCCTCCGTTTCATCTGTCCGAAAAATGCAAACTTCGGGAAAACATTCCCGGATGTTATCCCCCTTCGCCGGTAACGTGTAGCACCACATTAGGACGCATCTAGCTCCGCCTGTTGTCCTGTTATGCTCTTGCTTGCTATGTATTTACTGTTTCTCCCCCCTCTTCTCCCCGGTAGACTCTGAGACTGCCGCTGATGCCGCTATGTTCGAGTACGTCGACGACGACCCCTCCTTGCCAGAGCAACCAGGCAAGCCCCCCCTTTGATCATTCCGATATCACCCATTCCATTCTCTCATGCTTGCATTAGATTTTGCTACTGTTATTGTATGCTCCTATTCTGATGCATAGCCTGCTTTTGTACCTGTTATTGTACCTTACCTGCTTATCCTAATCTGCTTAGTATAGGTTGGTTAGTGATCCATCAGTGACCCCCACCTTGTCCTTGTTGCCCCTGCTTCCTCATTGAAGACCCGTTCAACGGGATTGAAGACCAGGCCCCGGCACCGCACATCACTTTCCCCTTAGTTGCTCGACACTGCTGGGTTACTATCGAGTGCCGAGGGTGAGACCTCTACAGCACTTCTGATGTTAACCTGTAGTGTAGCTATTCGGTCGTGGTCATCGAGGGTGATTTCCTCCTTAACCACTTCCGATACGACTCTGTCGTGCAACCCCTCAAGTGTGAACCTCGAGGGTGATTCCTCTACGTTCACCTTGATGATTACATTGAGTGGAACCCACCGAGGGTGATTCCTTGGGTTTTCCTCTTGATGTTTGGACACACGGATACTTGGACTTTACAACTGTTACTTGGAAAGTGATGTGGAGACGGGTTGACCTGGAAGGTGCCCGTGAGATAATTACGAGGCGTGGCCGGGCATTCTTAGCCCTTGCCGCAAGTCCTCGAGACGGGGCAACGGAGTCACATCTTTCGTGAGTCTCTGCTTGTTACCGCGCGTTCCTAATCCACTACGATTTGGATATTTGATCCGAGGGGCCTCTGGCCTGATAGCACTAACCATCACGTGGGCATAGTATGGGCGTTCTGCGTCGTATACATCAGCCAAAGCTTAATAGACGTCACCGACTGAGTGGCGCGCGCCGGGTTGGACTGCGCAAGCGCCTGCCTTGTTGAAGGAGGTAGCTAGGTCTGCTCACCGGCTGCGTACGCAACGTGCAGGAGTTTCCGGGGAGATGGCCCATGACCCCTGGGGGCATAGGTTTAGTCCGGCGTGCTGACCTCTCTGTTAAGTCTAGGTCGGGTTGCGGCGTATTGTTTGGCCGAGGCCGGGCATGACCCTGGAAAGTGTGTCCGGCCGGAGTCAATCGAGCGTGGTGGGTAAGTTGGTGCACCCCTGCAGGGAAGAACTAATCTATGCATAGCCTGTCCTACTGTAACGGACACTTGGAGTTGTATCCCGATCGATACAACTAGAACTGGATACTTGTGATGAGAACTGGATGGTGATGAGGATTTGATTGTGATGATAACTGGATAGTATGGCTCTGGGATTGCTTTCTCGCAGGGAGTCGAGAAAGGATCTCTCGCCGAGGTTGATAACACTACTACCGCTTTACTTTATGCTACTCTACTCCCTCTTGTTTGCTGCAAGATGGTGGTTTCCAGAAGATGCTAGTCTTCGATAGGACTAGACCTTCTCTCTATTCTGGCATTTCTGCAGCCCAGTCCACATATACAGCCTTCCTTTGATAATGTTGCATATGTAGTGTAGATCCTTGCTTGCGAGTACTTCGGATGAGTACTCACGGTTGCTTTGCTCCCCCTTTTCCCCCTTCTTTCTTCTTTCTGGTTGTTGCAACCAGATGGTGGAGTCCAGGAGCCAGATGCCACCTTTGACGACTGCTGCTACCCCGAGGGTGCCTACTACCACGTGACGGACGCCGACGACCAAGAGTAGTTAGGAGGCTCCCAGGCAGGAGGCCTTGCTTTTCGATCGTAGATGCTTTTGTGCTAGCCTTCTTAAGGCAAACTTGTTTAACTCATGTCTGTACTCAGATATTGTTGCTTCCGATGACTCGTTTGTATTCAAGCTGATGTATTCGAGCCCTCGAGGCCCCTGGCTTGTAATATAAAGCTTGTATTATTTTAATTTGTGTCTAGAGTTGTGTTGTGATATCTTCCCGTGAGTCCTTGATCTTGATCGTACACATTTGCGTGTATGATTAGTGTACGATTGAATCAAGGGCGTCACACAGGGGCGAGCGGCGGGCGGCGTCGAGGCGAGCAGGGGCGCG
>NC_041389.1:133277107-133277662 GCF_002162155.2 Triticum dicoccoides
GTCGGGGTGGCGCGGGGAGATGACCGCGACGGCGCGGGGTGGCGCGCGGCGACGGTGTCGGGGCGGCGCGGGGTGGTGACGGCGCGGGGCGCGGGCGGCGACGGGGGCGGCGACGGCGTCGGCGGGATGTGAATCGGGCAGCCTGGCGGCGGCGTCGGCGCGGGCAACTGCAGAGATGAAGTGAAAAACACTAAGTGTTTTCTTATATAGCAAGGGCATTAGTCCCGGTTCATGGAACCAACCGGGACTAATGCCCCCCTTTAGTCCCGGTTGGTGCCACCAACCGGGACCAAAGGCCTTGTGCTGCCCCGCGCCGAAAAGTTTAGTCCCACCTCGCTAGCTGAGAGAGCTTGAGAGTGGTTTATAAGCGCTGCTGCACCCACCCTCTCGAGCTCCTCTCAACTGGAGGCTTTCGGTCCTAACCATGCAATCTGTGCCTGTGGGCCTACTGGGCCTACCGCGGGCCTGAATCCTGGCCCATGGTAGGGTTTCTAGTCGTATTCAGGCCGTGGGGGCCCAGTAGGTGGCACTTTTTTTTGTTTTATTTGTTGCTTT
>NC_041389.1:133278461-133293313 GCF_002162155.2 Triticum dicoccoides
GGCGGCCTTTGGTCCCGGTTGGTGGCACCAACCGGGACTAAAGGGGGCATTAGTCCCGGTTGGTGCCACCAACCGGGACCAAAGGCCTTGTACTACCCCGCGCCAAAATGTTTAGTCCCACCTCGCTAGTTGAGAGGGAGCCGCACCAGTTTATAAGGTGCGGTGCGCCTTCCCTCTCGAGCTCCTCTCTAAAGCAGGCTTTCGGGCCTAAACGTGCAATATGTGCCTGTGGGCCTACTGGGCCTCCCGCGGGCCTGAATCATGGCCCATGGTAGGGTTTCTAGTCGTATTCAGGCCGTGGGTGCCCAGTAGGTGGCACTTTTTTTTGTTTTTTATTTTATTTGTTGCTTTATTTAGTTTATTTTGTTTCTACTTACAACAAAATACTTATTGTTGCTATTTTTATTTTTTTTCCAGTTTTTTGTTCTGTTTTCTGCATTATTTAGTTTTTGTTGTTTTTTGCTTTATTTTTTAATTCTTTTTGCTCTTAGTTTTAGAAAAATTATAAACTTTCTGTTAGTGCCATTAGTTTTCAAATTTGGAAACTCTTTTTTTGTTTTCTTTGTTGCTTTATATATTATATTTTATTTTGTTTTATTTTATTTGGAAACTCTTTAGTGCTATTTTTATTTTTTTTCAAGTTTTTTTGTTTTGTTTTCTGCATTATTTATTTTCTTTTGGTTTTTTGCTTTATTTTTTAATTCTTTTTGCTTTTAGGTCAGCAAAATTATAAACTTTCTGTTTGTGCCATTAGTTTTTTTTTGAAATTTGTGTGAATCACAAGTTTGTGAGCTCAACAAGGCGTGTAGAGGGACGGGCTTATAAACCGGTGTGAGCGCCCTTCGGTTGGCGAGGTTTTCAAATTCATAGTTTTCAAATGAACTCTAAAAAAGTTGGCATAGCATGTGCATGTACAAAACGGGCAATGGTATCATACTCGTCTGTTACAAAGTTGGCATGGTATCATCATAATAGTTGCGGGAGAAAGTCTTCACTTTTTTTTCGCTTGTGTCGTTTGCTTATTGCGCCGTAACCATGGATAATCTTCATCGTTTATCAGGATGCTTGGGTCAGCCTTGACTTTGAAGGGGGGAATTTCATGAAACTTTTCATACTCTTCAGACATGTCTGTCTTGCCCTCCACTCCCAGGATGTCCCTTTTTCCTGAAAGAACTATGTGGCGCTTTGGCTCATTGTATGATGTATTCGCTTCCTTATCTTTTCTTTTCCTCGGTCTGGTAGACATGTCCTTCACATAGATAACCTGTGCCACATCATTGGCTAGGATGAACGGTTCGTCGGTGTACCCAAGATTTTTCAGATCCACTGTTGTCATTCCGTACTGTGGGTCTACCTGTACCCCGCCTCCTGACAGATTGACCCAGTTGCACTTAAACAAAGGGACCTTAAAATCTACTCCGTAGTCAAGTTCCCATATGTCTACTATGTAACCATAATATGTGTCATTTCCATTGTCGGTTGCTGCATCAAAGCGGACACCGCTGTTTTGGTTGGTGCTCTTTTCATCTTGGTCAATCGTGTAAAATGTATTCCCATTTATCTCGTATCCTTTCCAAATCATTACAGTCGAAGATGGTCCCCTGGACAACAAGTACAGCTCATCACAAACAGTGTTGTCACCTCTGAGACGTGTTTCCAACCAACTGCTGAAAGTCCTGATGTGTTCACATGTAATCCAGTCGTCGCACTGCTCCGGGTGTTTGGAGCGCAGACTGTTCTTGTGTTCATCGACATACGGGGTCACCAAGGTAGAGTTCTGTAGAACTGTGTAGTGTGCTTGAGACTAAGAATATCCGTCCCTGCATATTATTGAGTCCCTTCCAAGCGTGCCTTTTCCAGTCAGTCTTCCCTCATACCGCGATTTAGGGAGACCTATCTTCTTAAGGCCAGGAATGAAGTCAACACAAAACCCGATGACATCCTCTGTTTGATGGCCCATGGAGATGCTTCCTTCTGGCCTAGCGCGATTACGAACATATTTCTTTAGGACTCCCATGAACCTCTCAAAGGGGTACATATTGTGTAGAAATACGGGCCCCAGAATGAAAATCTCGTCGACTAGATGAACTAGGACGTGCGTCATGATATTGAAGAAGGATGGTGGGAACACCAGCTCGAAACTAACAAGACATTGCGCCACATCACTCCTTAGCGTTGGTACGATTTCTGGATCGATCACCTTCTGAGATATTGCATTGAGGAATGCACATAGCTTCACAATGGCTAGTCGGACATTTTCCGGTAGAAGCCCCCTCAATGCAACCGAAAGCAGTTGCATCATAATCACGTGGCAGTCATGAGACTTCAGGTTCTGGAACTTTTTCTCTGGCATATTTATTATTCCCTTTATATTCGACGAGAAGCCAGTCGGGACATTCATACTGAGCAGGCATTGAAAGAATATTCTTTCTCTTCTTTCGTAAGAGCGTAGCTGGCAGGACCTTCATACTGCTTCGGAGGCATGCCCTCTTTTTCGTGCAAGCGTTGCAGGTCCTCTCGTGCCTCAGGTGTATCTTTTGTCTTCCCATACACGCCCAAGAAGCCTAGCAGGTTCACGCAAAGGTTCTTCGTCACGTGCATCACGTCGATCGAAGAGCGGACCTCTAGGTCTTTCCAGTAGGGTAGCTCCCAAAATATAGATTTCTTCTTCCACATGGGTGCGTGATTCTCAGCGTCATTCGGAACAGCTAGTCCGCCGGGACCCTTTCCAAAGATTACATGTAAATCATTGACCATAGCAAGTACGTGATCACCGGTACGCATGGCAGGCTTCTTCCGGTGATCTGCCTCGCCTTTGAAATGCTTGCCTTTCTTTCGACATTGATGGTTGGTCGGAAGAAATCGATGATGGCCCAGGTACACATTCTTCCTGCAGCTTCCCAGGTATATACTATCAGTGTCAAGTAAACAGTGCGTGCATGCGTGGTATCCCTTGTTTGTCTGTCCTGAAAGGTTACTGAGAGCGGGCCAATCGTTGATGGTCACGAACAGCAATGCCTTTAGGTCAAATTCCTCCTTTTTGTGCTCATCCCACGTACGTACACCGTTTCCATTCCACAGCTGTAAAAGTTCTTCAACTAATGGCCTTAGGTACACATCAATGTCGTTGCCGGGTTGCTTAGGGCCTTGGATGAGAACTGGCATCATAATGAACTTCCGCTTCATGCACATCCAAGGAGGAAGGTTATACATACATAGAGTCACGGGCCAGGTGCTGTGATTGCTGCTCTGCTCCCCGAAAGGATTAATGCCATCCGCGCTTAAAGCAAACCATACGTTCCTTGGGTCCTTTGCAAACTCATCCTAGTACTTTCTCTCAATTTTTCTCCACTGCGACCCGTCAGCGGGTGCTCTCAACTTCCCGTCTTTCTTACGGACCTCACTGTGCCATCGCATCAACTTGGCATGCTCTCCGTTTCTGAACAGACGTTTCAACCGTGGTAGTATAGGAGCATACCACATCACCTTCGCAGGAACCCTCTTCCTGGGAGGCTCGCCATCAACATCACCAGGGTCATCTCGTCTTATCTTATACCGCAATGCACCGCATACCGGGCATGCGTTCAGATCCTTGTAGGCACCGCGGTAGAGGATGCAGTCATTAGGGCATGCATGTATCTTCTCCACCTCCAATCCTAGAGGGCATACGACCTTCTTTGCTGCGTATGTACTGTCGGGCAATTCGTTATCCTTTGGAAGCTTCTTCTTCATTATTTTCAGTAGCTTCTCAAATCCTTTATCAGGCACAGCATTCTCTGCCTTCCACTGCAGCAATTCGAGTACGGTACCGAGCTTTGTGTTGCCATCTTTGCAATTGGGGTACAACCCCTTTTTGTGATCCTCTAACATGCGATCGAACTCCAGCTTCTCCTTTTGACTTTTGCATTGTATCCTTGCATCGACAATGACCTGGCGGAGATCATCATCATCGGGCACATCGTCTAGTTCCTCTTGATCTTCAGCAGCTTCGCCCGTTGCAGCACCATCGTGCACATCGTCTGGTGCATCTTGATGTCCAGTAGCATCACCGTATTCAGGGGGCACATAGTTGTCATCGTACTCTTCTTCCTCGCCGTCTTCCATCATAACCCATATTTCTCCGTGCCTCGTCCAAACATTATAGTGTGGCATGAAACCCTTGTAAAGCAGGTGGGTGTGAAGGATTTTCCGGTCAGAGTAAGACTTCGTATTCCCACATATAGGGCATGGACAACACATAAAACCATTCTGCTTGTTTGCCTCAGCCACTTCGAGAAAATCATGCACGCCCTTAATGTACTCGGAGGTGTGTCTGTCACCGTACATCCATTGCCGGTTCATCTGCGTGCATTATATATAATTAAGTGTGTCAGAAATCATTACAGAACATCATGAATAGATAATTAAGTGATCAAATTAATAGAAGTTCATCATCACATAAAAACCAAAGTACATACATAGTTCTCGTCTAACAACATAAAGCTCTGCAGAGCATCTAAATTAATTAAACCATACATTGAAACTATGTAAAACATTTCAATGCGAAAACAAATGCGATCATAATCGCAACCAAGGTAACAACTGATCCAACGACATAATGATACCAAGCCTCGGTATGAATGGCATATTTTCTAATCTTTCTCTTCTTCAAGCGCATTGCATCCATCTTGATCTTGTGATCATCGACGACATCCGCAACATGCAACTCCAATATCATCTTCTCCTCCTCAAGTTTTTTTATTTTTTCCTTCAAGAAATTGTTTTCTTCTTCAACTAAATTTAACCTCTCGACAATAGGGTCGGTTGGAATTTCCGGTTCAACAACTACCTAGATAAATAAAATCTATGTCACGTTGGTCGGCATAATTTTCATAAACAATAAATGAACCAATAGTTATGAAAAGATAATATATACCACATCCGAATCACAGACAGGACGAGGGCCGATGGGGCGGATACCAAAACCATCGCACTATATAAGATGCAATAATAAAAGTAAGAAAATAATACAAGTATCTATCTAAACAAACAAGTAATAATATTTTTCCTTTCAGAAACAAGATAAGAACAAGAGGCTCACCACGGTGGTGCCGGCGATGAGATCGGCGCGGGTGATCGACGGCGATGAAGACGGGGACGGGGCGTGACGGACCGCTAAACCTAGAGAAATATTAAGGAAAATGGAGCTTGGCGGTCGAGCTTGGAGAGGAGAAACCTTAAGTAGTGTGGCTCGGGCATTCCATCGAACACCTTGTGTGCATAGGAGGTGAGCTAGAGCACCACCAAGCCCTCTCCCCCTCGGCCAGAAAAAACAGAGCAGTGTACTCTGCTCTTGCGCGAGGGGCTATATATAGGCAGCACCATTAGCCCCGGTTGGTGGCATGAACCGGGACTAAAGGGAAGCCTTTGGTCCCGGTTCATGCCACCAACCGGGACCAATAGTGGTGGGCCAGGAGCCAGGACCATTGGTCCCGGATCGTCCCACCAACCGGGACCAAAAGGTCCGGACGAACCGGGACCAATGGCCCACGTGGCCCGGCCGGCCCCCTGGGCTCACGAACCGGGACAAATAGCTCCATTGGTCCCAGTTCTGGATTGAACGGGACTAATGGGCTAAACTGGCCTGGACGAAAGCCCTGTTTTCTACTAGTGCTACACCCACAATGCACGACACGTATCAGGTGCATGCTTCCGGAGGCAGCGGAGATGATTACTTGGGAACTTTTGAGTATTGAGACCCCGCGCTCTTCATCTTTTTCGGCATGCCTCGTGTTCACAGAGGCTCGCACTCCAGGGAAGACCATAGGAAAAGATCATGGAGGGCTGCCTGACCCAACACAAGTTGTTTCGGTGCGTAGTCACATGGCAACCCTGGGGTGCGCCACGAGAAGCCCAGATAATGTGCTAGAGGGTTTTTCCTAGTCCACAGAGGTGAGTTGTTCCCTTCCAAGTTCTCAAGGTGGGTCCCGAAGAATCCTGGAAGAAGAATCCCCAAGAAGTTTGAGCCAAATGTAAAAAAAAGTTCATGAAGTCCGCACCAATCAATCATCCGTGTGAGCAATCAAGATGAAATTCTGAAAGTCCAAGAAGCAAATTCAAGAAAGAAAATCCCAACAGTCCAAGAAGCAATCAAGTGGTCCCAAGCAGTAAGGGACCCACTGGAAGGAAGGCGGGAGGTAGCTGTTCACCACCCCTCAATATGCATGAAGAAAAATCGCCAAGCTGTTGTCCCAAAACCATTTACCCTGAACTTATCACACCCAAGTCTCTGGGCTCATGGGGCGTGTGCAGGGGGCATGTTGAGCTGTGGGGCCCTCAGTATGATGATGGGCTAGAGTGTGAATTTTTGTTGCCTCTCGGAAGCATCCCGAAACACGGCGTCTTCATACACGTACACCAAAGCTATTTAAATTGTTGAGTTGCAATCGTCAAGGTCTTTCGACGGTTCCCAATGACAAGCCCTTCGGTAGTCTTCTCGGATATCACGCCTATAGCTCGTGTATAACGGGAAAGCCAACATTTTAAAACCCACATTTTTTCCCTTTCTCTTTTTCGCCTGTTTTCGTTGGTGGTCCTAGTTGTGCTCGTCCAACATCTTTGCAGCCATGGAGAGGCACTCTCTGTCATTGTCGACGACTTTTCGACAGCAACCACTACATCGAACTATGTCCTGGGTCCAGTAACACCGACGACAGCCCAACAACCAATGGTCTACACCGACACGCATGATGGGCGCCAGAAGGCAACACCGGTGCTCACGAAGGTGGAGCCAGTTCGTCTCCGCGACCCCATTTCCAACAACAATGAAGTATGGGGGCAACGACAACCCCTCAATTATCCATAAGGCCGATGGCGTCCCGGCGCACCACCAGAATTGTCACACCATGGATGGTGTGACGGTTCGCTCAACGAAGGGGAGCTATCGACGGTCTACCAATGCCTCGCCTACATCAACACAAGGAGATCACGGGAGCGGTGCAACGCGCCAGTGCGGCCAGCGTGAATCTGTGAAACCTTCCAATCTAGTCGGCTTGCACTGTAGCAGCTAGACAGTCGCAACGAGATTGGTAAACAAGTTCTTTTTGTTTTCAGGATAAGGCATGATGTTTCGCCATGGAATGAAGACGGAATAGGGTTGCTCTCGTTGACTGGCAACGTGCCCATTATACGATCCAACGAGCTCCATAAAAGAATGCAAGTGTAGATGGGCATGCCTACACCAATTTACATTGTTACTACACTATCATCTTTGGGGACCGCTTGCATTCCGTCACACAGAGAGTCGGTCCTTCTTCGTTTCTTCAGGTTTCACACATGTTGGTATACCGAGTCAATTCAGGAGAAATATTCGTCGAGTCAAGCTCGATTTGCTTCGCACTCAAGCTCAACTCGACGAGGGGGCATTTGTTCGACGGTATTTTGTGCATTGCTGCATAAAATAATAATTTTATTTTCAATGAGTTTTGATGCAGGTTATGTGTGCAAAGGCAAGTGGTTAATAATACAAAGGCAAAATGCTATTGCATGGCACATACCCGCACGTACTTGAACAGGCACATGCATGAAATCATGGTGCAACTACTACATGTGCATGCGCACACACGTCCTGGCAGTGGGCATTTTTAGTCTAGACACGTAGCTTAGCTTAGACACATATACATAGTTACGTATTTGAATACCGGCGAGCTCGCGTTACATATCCGAATACCCGTTTGTATGCATACATCATATAGGTACGTATTCAAGTATCTACGTCTGGCCGGTGAGCGCGCACGCATACTTCTCCGAATACCCGATATACATGTACTTCGTTTCCTTCTTTTGATATTTGGACAGGTACATGAAATATGGGCGTGTCTTCGATGGGTGCAATCTAACACATAGGAGACTAGAATCAGATGATAGGCTCACGTGAGCAGCCTATGTGCATATATTTGGCAAGCCATCAAGAATTGGAAACGGATACAACAGACCACAAAACCACATAAAAAAGGTACGCGCTAACTAACATGGTATATATGGGGTTGATCATTTCCTTTTATATGTACATACTTGGACGTCAAGAGAAACAATAGAAGGAATATTGGGACGGTGCAACTCTACCCGTCCAACACCGCAGCCTATATAAGCTAGCCAACCAAGGCACCAGAAAGGGAGGAGCTAGCTAGCATAGCTGGTGCAACAACAAACGCAGCCAAAAAGACAACGGCGCGTCCGTGGCCGCGCGTTCGTAGGCATCAGATGTGATGAGCACCACAACGGCGGCCTGCCCACGGCGAGGATGCAGACGCCCGAGGAGATGAGCCCCATTGATTAATTTTATTTGTTATTGTGTATTTCATCTATCAGGTGCCGCACATCCACCCAAGAACGCGGCAGAGGAGAGAGTGAGAGAAGTCGGAGGGAGGCGCGCCTCTTGCGGCAGCGTCGAGGAGACCGAAGAAAAAACACCCGATGACTCACGCACCAGAAGAAGCATCAGGAGAAAAGAAGCCACGGAGCAGACGTGCCTGCGGCAGCGGTGGCACGCAAGCCAACAAAGATGCGGCGATGATGGCAGGGACGACGCGGAGGCACACACTCGATGGCAGCAATGAGCGCGCCTGCAATGGATTGCCTCCGACTGGAGTCCAGCTGCCCGCAAGCAAAGTGACGCCTGCCGGTATGGAGAATAGGGAGCAGAGCAAGCCCCACTAATTTATTGTACTTCTTATCTTTCATATTACAGGTGTTACAGCAATCCAAGCAGGCAACCCACGCAAGAAGAGGCAGCCGGCGAGGCAACAACACCTCGCGTAGGCTCCTGCACGCATACAGACGAGAGGAGATGGCCAGCCAGGAGAGGTGCGCCCACGGCGGCGGCATGTAAGGCGGCGTCGCTCGCTACAGAGCACCACACATGTGAGAAGACCGGGGTATGCGGCCGCGGCAACTGCACCCCGTCCAAGCATGAAGATGCGCCGGCCGGCGACGGCAACGCTCACGGTCGTTGCGTGGCTCACGTACGATGGATGCCCTTGTTTATTTTTCTTCTTTTCCGTTCTTAATTTACCAGGGGACAGAAATACAAACACGGAGAGGAGGCACAGGAGGAGAAGAGGGCTACGTACGGGAGAAGGAGACGCGCCTGTGGCGGCGGCGTCCATAGAACTCAGGCGGCAAACACAACCAGACGCGGCAGGTGGCGTTTGTACCTGAAGAGACCAAGACGGGCTATGCACTCAGGAGAACGCGTCCATGGCAGCGGACGCATCCATGGCGGCAGCGTGTATCAAAGTCACAGTAATCTTTCTTTTTCTATGTGTTCTCAGCTATTTTGCAAAGGGTCCGAGGCGGGAGAAGGGCAAAGGCTTCACCCAGCAAACGCAGTCGGCGGAGCGACTACATGCAAGTCTAACACACACCCAGGAGGGAGATGCACTTGTGGAGGACACGCCCATGGTGAAGGCGTGTGTGCCAAGGAGGAGCGCGGTGGCGCCCTCGATGGATACACCGGCGGCGCTGACGAAGGAGCGTTAGCACACCCTCTTCTGTCTCTACAGTACAACGGAGGATGACGCCGCCGTGCCGCGATCCACCGCGGCACGGAGTTCGCCAAGATGACGCCGATGTCAACATCATCAACTCGGCGTCGCAAGGATCATGATGGTGAGCTCGCAAGAAGGACGCCCGCCATCCACTTCGATATGCTGGAGCTAAAGGACGGAGGTGTGGCGCCCGTTGGGGATGATATCCATGTCTACTTCATCAAGCTGGAGCCTGGAGGCGCGGAGCATGTAGGGATGGTGCCGTGTGCCGCGGAGGATGGCGAGACGGAGCCTGCTAGGACGACGCCCGTCATCTTCTTCATCAAGGCGGCGCTATTGAGTACGAAGGCGTGGAGGCTCGGGATGATGGCGCCATGGAGTTTGCCAAGATGATGCCAATGTCAACAGCATCAACCTGGTGCCGCAAGGATCGTGACGGGGATCTCACAAGAAGGACGCCCGCCATCCACTTCGTCATGCTGGAGCTAGAGGACGGAGGCGTGGCGCCAATTGAGGACGCCGCCGACATCTACTTTGTCAAGCTGGAGCCCGAAGGCGCGGAGCACGTAGGGATGGTGCCGCGTGCCGCGGAGGATGGCGAGACGGAGCTCGCTTGGACGACGCCTGTCATCTTCTTCATCAAGTTGGTGCCATTGGAGGACAAAGGCGTGGAGGCTCACAACGATGCCGCCACCGTGCCGCTTTGGATGGCGGCGTGGAGCTCGCCAAGACGTCGCCCAGCGCCAACACCTGGTACCGCAGAGAATCGCGGCATGGAGCTCGCAAGGAGGACACCATCAACGTCAACATCATCAAGTTGGACCGGAGGCATGGAGCTCGCGGGACATCACCACCAAGTCTACCTCGTCAAGATGGAGCCCACAACACGGAGCCAAGAAGATAACACACACCCTTGTGCCGTCCGTGACCTGGAGGAGAAGATGGTGCCACATGACGGTCTCCACGATCCAGAGCCCATGAAGACGAGGCGTGATGGCGAGGAGGCGACGTGACTTCACCAACACTAACTCCTGATGGCCTCGTGAGGCGGTGCCCTTGTCTTGGAGGACCGCCATAAACACGGCGTCCAACCGAGACGAGGTGCCAACCACACCGGCTCTGCCGATATGAGCGAGCGTTGGTTTTACACCGACGCCGGTATCCATAAGAATACTCCCGCGAGGCGAACCCCTTGCATACCCGATGAAGCCATTGCATCATAAAGAAGTCCGAGCTGAGCAGGACCCATGCAACTTCAACACCGACTACATCAACGTTGTCAAGACCGACGAGGCGCGACGGCGCGGGCGAACGTGGCCAACACAAAGCCATGTTTTAAGCGGCACGTGTACCGACGAGGACACGGGCTTTGTGTAGGACCTTGAAGTATGTCTAGAGGGGGGGTGATTAGACTACTTGACCAATAAAAACTTAACCTTTTCCAAATTTTAGAGTTTGGCAGATTTTAACTATTTTAAGACAAGTCAAGCAATCATCACACAATACAAGCAAGCATGCAAAGAGTGTATAGGCAGCGGAAATTAAAGCATGCAACTTAAAAGAAAGTAAAGGGAAGGGTTTGGAGGATTCAAACGCAATTGGAGACACGGATGTTTTTGGCGTGGTTCCGATAGGTGGTGCTATCGTACATCCACGTTGATGGAGACTTCAACCCACGAAGGGTAACGGCTGTGCGAGTCCACGGAGGGCTCCACCCACGAAGGGTCCACGAAGAAGCAACCTTGTCTATCCCACCATGGCTGTCGCCCACGAAGGACTTGCCTCACTAGCGGTAGATCTTCACGAAGTAGGCGATCTCCTTGACCTTACAAACTCCTTGGTTCAACTCCACAATCTTGTCGGAGGCTCCCAAGTGACACCTAGCCAATCTAGGAGACACCACTCTCCAAGAAGTAACAAATGGTGCGTTGATGATGAACTCCTTGCTCTTGTGCTTCAAATGATAGTCTCCCCAACACTCAACTCTCTCTCATAGGATTTGGATCTGGTGGAAAGAGGGTTTGAGTGGAAAGCAACTTGGGGAAGGCTAGAGATCAAGATTCATATGGTAGGAATGGAATATCTTGGCCTCAACACATGAGTAGGTGGTTCTCTCTCAGAAATGGTAAGTTGGAAATGTAGGTTTAGTCTGATGGCTCTCTCCACGAATGAAGAGGTGGTGGAGGGGTATATATAGCCTCCACACAAAATCTAACCATTACACACAATACCAAACTCGGTGGGACCGAATCGTTAAACTCGGTCGGACCGATTTAGTAAACCTAGTGACCATTAGTGATTTTCGGTGGGACTGACATGCATCTCGATGAGACCAATTCAGTTAGGGTTAGAGCATAACATAATCTCGGTAGGACCGATTACACAAACTCGGTGAGACCGATTTTGGTAATTAGCTAACCAGAGAGTTGGTCAGGTAAACTCGGTGGGACCGATTTGCTCTTTTCCGTGAGACCGAAATGTTACAAAAAGGAAACAGAGAGTTTACATTGCAATCTCGGTGGGACCGACCGCTCACTTCGGTTAGACCGAAACATTACGAAGGGAAACAGAGAGATTACAATCCCATGTCGGTGAGACCGAGATCCCTATCGGTAAGACTGATTTGCTTAGGGTTTGTGCCAGTGGCTATGACTTTTGGAATTGGTGGCGCCGGATTGGAAGAATCGGTGTGACCGATTTTGGCTTTAGTTTTAGGTCATTTGTGGATGTGGGAAAGTAGTTGAGGGTTTTTGGAGCATATCATTAAGCACATGAAGCAAGAGGCTCATTAAGCAACACCTCATCCCTTCTTGATAGTATTGGCTTTTCCTATAGACTCAATGTGATCTTGGATCACTAAAATGTAAAATGAAGAGTCTTGAGCTTTTGAGCTTGAGCCAATCCTTTGTCCTTAGTATTTTTGAGGGATCCACTTTCATCATCCATGCCATGCCATTCATTGAGCTTCCCTGAAACAATAGTCTTGGAATAGCATTAGCTCAATGAGCTATATGTTGTTATGAATTACCAAAACCACCTAGGGATAGTTGCACTTTCAATCTCCCCCTTTTTGGTAATTGATGACAACATATAGATCAAAGCTTCAACAAATGATAATAACATTCAAATAACATCTTCGCTTTGATAAGTATGTGATAAGCAAGAGCTCCCCCTAAATTTGTGCATAGTTTCAGATTTGCTTTGGACTGCAAATGCACAATGAATTAGGCTCATGGGTTACTCTTCCATGTCACGTACATCTTGGTGGAGCACTCAAAATAATAGACAATGAATACATGCACTCATCACCAAGCATAGTGAGTGATCACATAAGATAGATAGGATAATATCATCAAACATGCATAAGTGTAGCTTATGATCAAACACATGATCATCAATGTCTCACAAGCATAGTATCTCAACCAAAAGCAAACAAAGATTGAAAAACCACCAAATAAAGCAAGAGAGAACAAAAGCAACACTCTCTCTCTCTCGAAGCCTATGATCTATACATTTTTCTCCCCCTTTGGCAACAAGTTACCAAAAAGTTCATAGAAAATGCATAGTGCTAGTTCGATTCTCAGGCTTGATCTTCTGGTGGTGGTGTCCTGATAACTCCAAGGACGAAGGCTTCAGTTGATGTAGAGGGTGCTGGAGTTGATGCTGAAGCTGGTTGCATTGGAGCTGAAGGGGCAGTAGCTGGTGCTGAAGTTGTTGCTCTAGTGTCTGTCACTGGCACTGCAACTGACCTCTGGGCTCTGGGCACTCTGGCAAACACATTGGTGGTAGTCTTGCCCTTCCTCTCCTGCATGTCATCCTGTAGCTGCTCCACAACTGACTGAATCTCAGTTACCTCGACATCTATATCATAGAATTTTTGTTCCATGATTCTTTCCAGGCTCTCCTGGTTTTGAGTTAGGGTGGCCAACCCCTTCTCAATCCTCAGAGATGATGCTATCAAGTAACCAAGCTGCTCCTGTTTGGTTTTCAAGAAATATTCAGATGCCTCCTCTTGAGTTGGCATCTTGGCAACCTTCTCCTTCCTCGCCTTCTCCTTCTTCTCCTGAGCTTGAACTGATGATGGATCATCCTCATTCATGACAACCTCATTGTCCTCAAAGTCTGGATAAAGTGGAAAGTGTTCCTTATCCAACTGATATTTTCCTGTGCCCATCTTTGAGTTTATCAATTCTTGAATCTGAGGTGCATATCCACAGCTCCTCTTCTAATCTGCTGCAGTCCTCTTGATTGTTTCAACTATAAGGCTCATGACTTTGAATTTTTGTGGCACATCAAATAAATGCAACATATTGATGGCATGTCCTCTGATCATGTTATGGTCACCTGACTTGGGCAACAAAGTGTGCCTCAGAATCCAATTTATGGTAGCTAGCCCTGATAGCAGAAAGTGGACTGATCCAAAAGTGAAAGTCTCTAGGGCTTTGTCTGGGATCTCCTTGTACATGTGTGCCATGGTATTGTGTCCCATTTTCTTCTTGGCATATACATCCTGTCACATCCCTAGCTTTACCCTGGCCTTGGACTAGCTTGGTTGCTGCATCATGTTTAAATTCAAATGAAATTTGAATTGAGGAATTTTCAAAGCCTCAGAATCCTTTAAAAAAATGATCAAGATAAAAATTGCTTCAAATAAGTCCAAGAAAATGTTCTTGTTATCCTCTGGAAATATTGGCAAGAGGTAAAATCCAAACCAATATTTTCGGTATCTCAGAAACATTTATTTTGGGTATTTGAATTAAATCAATAGCTATTTGAATTGGACTTATATCTACTGTTAAATAAATATAGGTCCAATAATTCTGAAATATTTTTGTGGAGCATTGTTTTAATTCTTTTAGCTCCTAAAAATATTGTCAGAAGCAAAATAAATTGAATTGGTTTCAAAACCAAATTCAAAACAAACCTGCAAAATAGAAAACAGAATTAAAACAGAAAGAGAGAGAGAGAGAGTAAGTTACCTGGCGCCTACCAAGCCCACCTGGGCCTCACCTGGCCGGCCCAGCTAGCAGCCCGGCCACCTGGCCAGCCCACCTCCCCCTGTCGTCTTCCTCCCCTCGCACCGAAGCAGCTCGGTGGCGAGCGCCGATGCCGCCTCGGCCACCTCCTGCTTCCACCGAGGCGTTCCCGAGCCTCCCCCTCACGCCACGCACTCCCCCTCGCCCCCTGCACCTCTCCTCTCTCCCCCTGGACCCCATTCCCTCCTCTGCTTCCCTCTCGCACACACCACCGAGCGGAGCTCGCCGTCATCGTCGCCGTACCCATGGCCACCGCCACCCCCTCTCCTCCCCGACGCGCTCCTGAGCT
>NC_041389.1:133295381-133349302 GCF_002162155.2 Triticum dicoccoides
CCGTAGGGGTGGGCTGTGATGCGGTAGGCACGTGGCCGGGTAAACCGGGCGCCCGTTTGGTGTCACGGAACCCTGTACACATCGTTTGGGGCTGTGAGCGAAACTCCGGCCGGATCTCCTCATGGATGGAACCCGAATAGGCGATAAACCTGGACTAGAGACTTGAGTGTTTAGGCAGGCCGTGGCCGACACCCACGTTGGGCTTCCGCTTGAAGGTTGCCGAGTACATGTCGTGTAAACGGCGGTAAGTGGTGAGAGCGTGTGTGAAGAAGTACACCCCTGCAGGGTTAACATCATCTATTCGAATAGCCGTGTCAGCGGAAAAGGACTTCTGGGTTGCTTATATCAGTTCATAGACAAGTGAAAGTGGATACTCTAAAATACGCAAGATAAGCGTGAGTGCTATGGATGGCGTTCTCGTAGGGAGACGGGAGCGGATCCATAGTGGTGTATTGATATGGTGAATATGTGGACTCGTGTGCGCCACCTCAAAGAGTTACTCGCAGTCGTAGTTCAGGATAGCCACCGAGTCAAAGCTGGCTTGCTGCAGTTAAACCCCACCATCCCCTTTGTTGATAATGATGCATATGTAGATAGTTCTGATGTAAGTCTTGCTGGGTACATTTGTACTCACGTTTGCCTATTTATGTTTTTGCAGAGAGACTTCGGTCTCGCTAGTAGTTTCGCGTGGACTTCGACGTTTAGCTTGTTACCTCAGCTACGATCTTGTGCCCTCGGCAGGATCTGGTAGATAGTCAGGCTTCTCAGCCTTTTTCATTTATAGATGTCTATACTCAGACATGATAGCTTCCGCTTGTGTTTTGATTTGTATGCTCTGGTTGTTGGGTCATGAGACCCATGTTTGTAATATCTCGCTCCTCGGAGCCTATTGAATAAATTACTTGAGTCGTAGAGTCATGTTGTGATGCCATGTTGTATTTGCACATATCGAGCATATTGTGTGTATGCTATTGAAATGCTTGGTATGTGTGGGATCTGACCATCTAGTTGTTTATCTTTAGTAGCCTCTATTACCGGGAAATGTCTCCTAGTGTTTCCACCGAGCCATGGTAGCTTGCTACTGCTCCGGAACACTTAGGCTGGCCGGCATGTGTCCTTCTTCGTTCCTGTGTCTGTCCCTACGGGGAAATGTCACGCGATGAATACCGGAGTCCTGTTAGCCCGCTACAGCCCGGTTCACCGGAGTCCTGCTAGCCCAGTGCTACAGCCTGGATTCACTCGCTGATGACCGACACGTTCGATGCTGGGTCATGGATGCCTGTCCCTGTAAGTTTGTGCCACTTTGGGTTTACGACTAGCCATGTCAGCCCGGGCTCCTTATCATATGGATGCTAGCGACACTGTCATATACGTGTGCCAAAAGGCGCAAACGGTCCCGGGCAAAGGTAAGGCGACACCCGTGGGAATACCGTGCGTGAGGCCGCAAAGTGATATGAGGTGTTACATGCTAGATCGATGTGACATTGAGTCGGGGTCCTGACAGCGTTGGTATCAGAGCTTGACTGCCTGTAGGATTACCAAGCCATACTGGTCGAAGTTGAGTCTAGAAATTCTTTAGTTATATAAGGGAATTGATTGTGGGATGGAACGTAAGGCTCTTTTTACTCCTTATACCTTATGCCTTCTGATCTAAGTCATCTTATCTTTCCTGCGGGGATTAAGAACTAGGCTATCTCTTCTTTCTATCAGGATCACGTGTTACTAATCCGTAGACTTATAAGATTGTTGGATTTAAGTCTCAGTTCAGTTCCTACTACTTCCGTATGCTACTTGTTGATCTCGGAACCTTGATATTGTGCTTCTGAGTGGTTATGCCACCATTTTTGTGAATGTCTCAATTCTTTTCTGAGCATTTACAGCCGTTATGCTGTCCGAGTCATTCCAGGTTTCTAAATAGTCTGATGCATTTGCAAAATCCTTTTCCTCTGGTTTCGATGCTCCTTTATGCCAGCTCAATCACACTAATTGTTGAGTTGAGGTATTCTATTGCATTGACATTATGTTGGAGTTACTATTATGGCCCTAGGTGTTTAGGGAGTCACCTAGTAATCTAGCAATGTTTTGTGATCCCAGTGTGATGATTCTGGCTTTTATTCTCGAAAGCATCCCGTGATGCCACTTAGTAGTAGGTATTCTACTCCTTGGGTTCTGAACCCGAGATTCACTCTACTTACTTCATGTTGATAGGGTTTGCTAGTTCCTTTAGGATATTAGTAACCTTTGCGATAGTCCTCGAGGTTCGTGGTATATCCTTCTTCCAAATACCATGAACTACTTATGGCAGAAGTTCCTCGTTGAACTGAACGATCACAACCAGAGTGCTCTTGATGAGTTCTCCATTATATGTTATGGCTCTGCCAGTTCTACCTTTCTGCATGGGTTATCCGGAAGAATTATGTGGAACTTGGTTCGACATACTAATCTATGCATCCACAACTCAGAAAATTATATGTTCTTTGAGTTGTCCCTCTTAGTTGTCTTCTGACCCTCGTCTATCATTTGATAGTCAAGAGTATGCGTGCGTTCATTTATCGATGCCTATTACTCTTGTGGTCCGTCAAGACATTTTATCGCGGAATGACTAGGAGAAACAAAACTCCAGTACCTCATCCATATCTAGGATTGGGTCAAAGTAGTTGTACTCTGCAGATCAAGTTGCTAACCCAACTTTTGTTCTGTTCTACCTTGGAGTATTACCATCTTTATATCAAGAATTTCATGAGAATTGCACCACCTTTTGTGAATTCTTGACATAGTGATACTTCTCGCCATCCTTTTCCATTCCTCGGTTCCGTGTTGTTGCAGCCGGAGTGCCGACCAGTGAATCATGATGTGTGAACTCAATACTCCTAGCAACCCCATTGCTGGGTAGTTAAAGGACAATAATTTCATTCTTAGTGTGTTGGTTATTGAATCATCATTCTAAGATTGATCGTGCTACCTAGTCCTTATTTTGGTGCACCCTTCGATTAATGAGTTAGGATCTTATCAAGTCCTCACTCATTTGATCATATCGTCTTGCCCTGAAAGGCAAGATTGTTCTCGAGCTTAGTAACATACCGGTGGTTCGTGATTTTCCGAATATCTTCTCGGAAGTATTACCAGGTTGTTCCCTGACTGTTATGTTGAGCTCGTGATCAAGTTGGTTTCTTGTGAACCACCCTTTCTCCAAAAATCCGTGTTGGATACTCCTGAGCTAGTTGGTTAAGCTAGACAACAACTTGGAGAGTTGGAAGATAAAAGCTTGCCTGACTTAGTTCGTTCCAAAGGGATATTCTTGTGTAGTGTGTGTTGAAGAAGATGATATCTTCATCGATTGGTCCCTGTGATCAGTTGCTGGACCTATTGTCTTATCAATCCCTTGATTTGAGTGTGGGCTATCGTCAAATCAAATCAGTACCAACGATGCTCGTAATGTTGTCTTATTCGTGGTTGATCCCTCGAGCATACACCATTACATCTTTGGTCTGACCAATGCTATCACCGTGTTCACTTAACTATGGAATTCCTTTTAAAAGGAAACCTAGATGAATTGTTGTTGAGCCCATCGACAACATCCTTATCTCCTCCATGATTTTGTTGAACATTAAGCTAGTGTTGGAAACTTTTGAAAGCATTTGTTCATGCTAGTTCATGAAGCATATGTTCGGATGTAAGAAGTGACTTCCTCTAGTTCATATGCATTTGATGCAAGTTGCCGCCGTGGATTCGAGAAAGTCAATGTTGTTTTCTTTGGAATCATCCCAAATCAGTCATGCATACTTGCGAAGTATTCTGTGGTTCGGAGACTTGCAACCTCCATTCTATATGGGTCCCTAGCACACCAAGCCACTGATTGATTTGTTCAAGGAGAAGAAGTTTCTTCTTAAGAGCATGCCTTATGCAAGGACTTCAATATCCTCGATTATGGTTTCCCACCTGAACTCGGTAGTGTTTTGTTGTAAGACTACCATGTGATAATGTTTTGTCTAGGACAACGTGTTCACATGTTTGTAGCAGAACCAGCTCATGTTTTGGAGCTTGCTATCGTAGTTCATCTCCCGAGAATCCCGCAATGTCATCTCGTCGATTTGTGTTGCAAACTTTCATTTTTCTTCCTAGACTCGATGAGTCTGGAATATCCTGACACCAACCAGATCTGAATCTCAGGCAGATATGATGGTTGGAATATTTCCCAAGAATTATAATATTGGTCGCTCGATAACTGGTAAAGTGGATGTCGTGGCCAGCACCACCCAGCCGAAAGACCTATTATTGTAGTATCTTGATTGAAGAAGTTGGCCACCTCCCCATAAGGATTTCGTAGGATTTACCTCCGTAACTGTTCCTTATGGATTCTATTGCTCCCAAAGTCCGACCCTTTACTTGATGTTCTAGTTATCAAACCATATCTATGAATGGGTTACGCTAGCACATCAAGGAGAACATTAGAAGCGGAGTGCTAAATGTCTCTCGGTCGATCATCCAGATTTTGTTTCCTTGGCCTCGCTAGGATGAAATCTGAGTTGATGTTATCTTCCTATGCATCTGCATCGTCCATCGTTGTTCATCATGGTGGTATGTTGTGTTGCCAGGATCCTTGACACGGATGTTGGTAAAACCTTGATGAATATGGAAATGCTCAAGTTCTTGAGAGCACGCACAAGCGCTAGGTGTTATTATCGGCACTAACTGGGTTTGCTCTCAGTTTCCTCGGCAATGCTATGACCTTCTCAAACAGTGAATTCACTCTCTATTGTTGGGTTCTTCCCCAGTTACCAGAATCATTCCCAGCATTTGCATTTTGTTCTCAGCTTGCACCGCCAATGTGCCATTCTACCATGGGTCTCCTCCATTTCCGGTGATAAGCAAATTCATCCATTACGTTGTCTTCAACGAGGTAATCCACATCATCCAAGTCCGAGTATGCCATTCTACCGACCCCCTCCAAATGATCGCTTGTGATTGCCTTAGGCTGGTTTAAAGAGTTTCAATGATCTCTGAATCAAAGGTAATTCTTTTTGCCACTTAAGGAAATAATCTACGAATCACCCTCCTCCAGGATGTTTCGTCATGGTATCATAGCAACTCAACTCCTCGCTACGTTGACAATCGATTACCACCTTCTTAAAGCGTGAAATTGTGGTCTACCTAGTGAACCTTCGTCATCCGTCTCTTTCCACCCCTCTTGATGTGTATCTCGTGTCTCAACCCGAGAGATGGCTCTATGTCTCATTCCGTGAGTTGTTCGGTCTTCAAGAAGATCGATCCTGCTAGAGTTTCCCTTTCCTCTCATTGTCATGTCAATTGGAGTTCTCAGAACAAGACGACAAGACAAAGACGGTGATCGAAACAACGTTCATTTGAAGTGCAACCTGGATCGTGAAGGTTATACTAGTTTGCGTTTCCCCTTCATCTTACCCTACGCTTGAATCTCGAGACGAGATTCTTGTTTAGTGGGGGTGAGTTGTCACATCCCTAGCTTTACCCTGGCCTTGGACTAGCTTGGTTGCTGCATCATGTTTAAATTCAAATGAAATTTGAATTGAGGAATTTTCAAAGCCTCAGAATCCTTTAAAAAAAATGATCACGATAAAAATTGCTTCAAATAAGTCCAAGAAAATGTTCTTGTTATCCTCTGGAAATATTGGCAAGAGGTAAAATCCAAACCAATATTTTCGGTATCTCAGAAACATTTATTTTGGGTATTTGAATTAAATCAATAGCTATTTGAATTGGACTTATATCTACTGTTAAATAAATATAGGTCCAATAATTCTGAAATATTTTTGTGGAGCATTGTTTTAATTCTTTTAGCTCCTAAAAATATTGTCAGAAGCAAAATAAATTGAATTGGTTTCAAAACCAAATTCAAAACAAACCTGCAAAATAGAAAACAGAATTAAAACACAAAGAGAGAGAGAGAGAGTAAGTTACCTGGCGCCTACCAAGCCCACCTGGGCCTCACCTGGCCGGCCCAGCTAGCAGCCCGGCCACCTGGCCAGCCCACCTCCCCCTGTCGTCTTCCTCCCCTCGCACCGAAGCAGCTCGGTGGCGAGCGCCGATGCCGCCTCGGCCACCTCCTGCTTCCACCGAGGCGTTCCCGAGCCTCCCCCTCACGCCACACACTCCCCCTCGCCCCCTGCACCTCTCCTCTCTCCCCCTGGACCCCATTCCCTCCTCTGCTTCCCTCTCGCGCACACCACCGAGCGGAGCTCGCCGTCATCGTCGCCGTACCCATGGCCACCGCCACCCCCTCTCCTCCCCGACGCGCTCCTGAGCTCCGCAGTGCCTCCCTCGACCTCCCCGTCGGCTCACGCGACCGGAGAAGCCCTGAAGCACCGTCCCGACGCTTTTCCCCTCCTCGGCCACCGAGGACCGCCGCCGTCGATTCGCCAGACCCCGTGCCTCCCCTGCCTCGCCAGCAGCACCAGAAGAACCGCGGTGAGCCGCTGCATCGTTTCCCCCATGCCTCGTTGCCTAATTCGCCCCCTAGCCGCTCCCTCCACCGGAGCCGAGACGCTCCGCCGCACGGGCTCGTCGCCGGTGAAGCTCCGGTGACCTTTTGGTCCCACGCATGCGTCCGTTGCACTCGTTGCGTCCCGTAGAGTAAAACTAGCGCGACAACCGTCTTGTTTGCACACCGCAGCGCCGGTCCCGCGAACCCCCGAGCTCCGGCCGCCGCCGGGGTCGATGCCGCGCTCAACTCCGGCCACCCCACGCCCTCTCGTGGGTCCCCCTAGATGCGCGGGAGCACGGGCTCACTCTTGGTGCCCTCAGCGCGACCAGCCGCGGGCCGTAGCGCCGTCCCGAGCAACTCCGGCGAGGTCTCGCCGTCGCCGTGGTCGCCGGCGTCACTCGCCGACGTGGCCACTTAATTAGGGCGTAAACACCCCGCTAATCACCCACTAGAGCCACTGCCAAGTGGGCCCCCATGCCTAATTAATTAATTTAGCCTCTCTGTTAAATTAGCACTAATCTCAGAGGGCCCCGCGTGTCACCGTTGACTTTGCCATGCCAGCATTGACCGGACCCACCAGTCAGCCTCTGTCCCTGCCTGTTACACTGACGTGCGGGTCCCAGCCGTCAGGTTTGACCTGGACCAGCCACGTTGACCTGCTGACGTCACTAATACGTCATGCTGACGCAGTATTTGTTTTTGGAATTAAAATAAATCAAAAATGATTTATTATTTCCAGAAAATGCCTAAAACTTCTAAAAATCATAGAAATTCAACCGTAACTCCAAATTAAATAATTTATATATGAAAAATGATCAGAAAAATTCAAGGAATCCATCTGTACCATTTTCATGCATGTTAGAACAACTTATAGCTGCTGTTTAGCACAAATCAATTAAAGGGCATTTAAATAACCACATATGGAGTTTGAATTTGAATCTTGGATTCAAACCAACTTCATTTAATCTGGTTTTAGGTGCATTAGCCCAAAACACATTCATATTGCCATGTCATAGCATGCATCATATTGTGCATTGCATTGATCGTGTTTTTTTCTGTATTGCCGGTATTTGTCCCCTCTCGATAGACGTGTACCGACGATGTGATCGATGACACCGATGAAGAGCTATATTATCTTCAGAAGTGCCAGGCAAGCAAAACCCCCCTTGTTCATTTCGATACAATCCTACTCTCTCGCTCCTGCTCTCTTTTAATGCATTAGGACAACACCGAATCATCTGTTACTTGCTGCGGTAGCTGAACCCCTTTATCCTCTGCATGACCTGTCATTCCACAGTAAATAGATGAAACCCACTAGCATGAGTAGGAGTTGTTTCAGCCCTGTTGTGCCTACTCATTCCTGCTTGTTTGTCATGCCTGCTACTGCTTAGAGTTGAGTCAGGTCTGATTCATCAGGGATGAATCAGAGGTGTGTGAACATGTCCTACCGTGTGTGAGCTAAGTGTGTGAACACGATTTGGTAAAGGTAGCGATGAGAGGCCATGTAGGAGTACATGGTGGGTTGTCTCATTGCAGCCGTCCTCAGGAACTGAGTTCTGTGTTTGTGATCCATGATTCAGCTACTACCACGCATTGGGCCCGAAACCAATGGACCCTCTCGGCTTCTTGATCACCCTTGTCCTCTGTCCAGGAGTTGCAAGTAGTTTCTGGTGTTTGTAGTATGCTGGAGGCCGTGCGCAGCGCTGACCGTAGGGGTGGGCTGTGATGCGGTAGGCACGTGGCCGGGTAAACCGGGCGCCCGTTTGGTGTCACGGAACCCTGTACACATCGTTTGGGGCTGTGAGCGAAACTCCGGCCGGATCTCCTCATGGATGGAACCCGAATAGGCGATAAACCTGGACTAGAGACTTGAGTGTTTAGGCAGGCCGTGGCCGACACCCACGTTGGGCTTCCGCTTGAAGGTTGCCGAGTACATGTCGTGTAAACGGCGGTAAGTGGTGAGAGCGTGTGTGAAGAAGTACACCCCTGCAGGGTTAACATCATCTATTCGAATAGCCGTGTCAGCGGAAAAGGACTTCTGGGTTGCTTATATCAGTTCATAGACAAGTGAAAGTGGATACTCTAAAATACGCAAGATAAGCGTGAGTGCTATGGATGGCGTTCTCGTAGGGAGACGGGAGCGGATCCATAGTGGTGTATTGATATGGTGAATATGTGGACTCGTGTGCGCCACCTCAAAGAGTTACTCGCAGTCGTAGTTCAGGATAGCCACCGAGTCAAAGCTGGCTTGCTGCAGTTAAACCCCACCATCCCCTTTGTTGATAATGATGCATATGTAGATAGTTCTGATGTAAGTCTTGCTGGGTACATTTGTACTCACGTTTGCCTATTTATGTTTTTGCAGAGAGACTTCGGTCTCGCTAGTAGTTTCGCGTGGACTTCGACGTTTAGCTTGTTACCTCAGCTACGATCTTGTGCCCTCTGCAGGATCTGGTAGATAGTCAGGCTTCTCAGCCTTTTTCATTTATAGATGTCTGTACTCAGACATGATAGCTTCCGCTTGTGTTTTGATTTGTATGCTCTGATTGTTGGGTCATGAGACCCATGTTTGTAATATCTCGCTCCTCGGAGCCTATTGAATAAATTACTTGAGTCGTAGAGTCATGTTGTGATGCCATGTTGTATTTGCACATATCGAGCATATTGTGTGTATGCTATTGAAATGCTTGGTATGTGTGGGATCTGACCATCTAGTTGTTTATCTTTAGTAGCCTCTCTTACCGGGAAATGTCTCCTAGTGTTTCCACCGAGCCATGGTAGCTTGCTACTGCTCCGGAACACTTAGGCTGGCCGGCATGTGTCCTTCTTCGTTCCTGTGTCTGTCCCTACGGGAAAATGTCACGCGATGAATACCGGAGTCTTGTTAGCCCGCTACAGCCCGGTTCACCGGAGTCCTGCTAGCCCAGTGCTACAGCCTGGATTCACTCGCTGATGACCGACACGTTCGATGCTGGGTCATGGATGCCTGTCCCTGTAAGTTTGTGCCACTTTGGGTTTACGACTAGCCATGTCAGCCCGGGCTCCTTATCATATGGATGCTAGCGACACTGTCATATACGTGTGCCAAAAGGCGCAAACGGTCCCGGGCAAAGGTAAGGCGACACCCGTGGGAATACCGTGCGTGAGGCCGCAAAGTGATATGAGGTGTTACATGCTAGATCGATGTGACATTGAGTCGGGGTCCTGACACATCCAGATCATCATTTTCCTTTGGGGCATTTATCAGACTTGCCCATTCTTCTACAGTGGACTGGTACCTTGTACCTTCAGACATCCAAACTATTCTTCCATCTGGGTAAAAATGTGTTGTGGAGTAGAATTGCATGATAAGTTCATCATTCCAATTTGTGAGCTTTTGCCCAACAAAATCTGCAACTCCACAAGCAACAAAGCTGTCTTGCACTCCAGGATAGTGCTCTTCATTCTCCTTGATGTATTTCCAGTCAACCCACCTCATGTCACAGACTATGGCCTTCTTGTCCAACAGAATTGTTTCATAGAAGTCCTGTTGTTCCTTTGTATGGAACATGTAGTCAACAGCAGTTCTTCTCCTTGTGGCATATGGATCTGCCATTCTCCACAGTCTCAGCCCTGAATCCTTCCTGATTCTCATGTCCTCAGCCATAGGATGGGCATCATTGTGGTCTAGTATCTTGGGCTTGAGCTTCCTTAGAACATGTCCTTCTTCATCTTCCTCCTCAGCAACCTCAGGCACTGGGGCCTTGTTCTTCTCAGCAGCTGGAATACTCCTGGTATTCCTCTTTGGTGCAGACTTGGCCTTGGGGGCAGCTTTGGGTGCTTCCTTGGGCTTAGATGTTGCAGCCCCAGATCTGATTGCATCACCCATAAGCTTTGGTGCCTTTGGTGCTGGTGCAGAAGGCTCTTCCTCTTCCATCATTGAAGGTTGCCCTACAACTCTGGCTATGGTCTTCTTGACCCTTTCCTTCCTCTTCTTGCTTTCATCAGCTGGCTCTTTGGGATCAGGATTTTCAGGCAGTTGAGTTGATGCTCTGGCCTTTGGCATAGGTTGCCTTCTTGCAGGCCTTTTAATCTTCATGCCTGGCTTTATGTCCTTTGCTGAGCCATATTCCTTCTTGAGCACCACTTTCTTGGAAGTAGCCTCATCCTCCTCAGCCTTGTAATCTTCATCCTCTGAATCTGAAGTTCTTTTCCTCCTTTGCCTAGTTGCAGCCTTAGGCAAATTCCTAGGAGTACTTCTGCTCCCTTCATCTGAAGTACTCGATGGACTAGTGCCCTCACTCAAGTTCATCTGCTCTTCTGCCCTGTTCTGGCTGTCACTTTGATCAGACATTCTGCACAAGCTGACTGCTGACCCTGTGAAGAGTTATACATGACATAGAAAAGATGAACATCACAAAATGCAGAGGTTTTTGCAAAAGCATGACTCAAAAGTTCATTTTTACTTTTCCACAGAAAGCATTTCGGATCCACCAATTTTCAAACTCGGTGATACCGAAGCAGTTTTTGGAACCTAAACCGATGATCTCGGTTGGACCGAGTTTCAGTTCGGTGGTACCGAGACTGCTAGGGTTTAACAGAATTCTCAAATTGGTTGCACTGATTAGTAATTCTCGGTCAGACCGAGAGTCACTAGTGCAATGGCATAAGCCAAATCGGTGAGACCGAGTTTTTCAACTCGTTGGGTCCGAGATGGTTTCGGCGGAAACCTAAACCTAAAAATTTGAATCACATCTAATCTATGAACTACTTTGGCTGGATAGAAGATTTTCAATCGTGGCAAGAATCGATATGAGAACAATGTGCTAGGAATCAGATATGGATAGCACAAAGATCAAGTCCATACCCTATCTTGGCGGTGGACTTGCTACGGCGGCAACAGCGGGGACAAAATCCGTTGACGGCGAAGGAGACCAGCGACAGGAGGCTGCTGGCGACGAGGAGACGATCTGGAGACCACGATGGCAGAGCGAGCTGTTGCGCGGGCGAAGGGTTTCGGAGAAATTTCCAAATTTTTGCCCGTGACTATATATAGCCTGACCCTGTCGGTGTGACCGAGTGGAACAACTCGATGGAACCGAGATGCATAGCTGTGTTCAGTTACAGCAAATCGGTGAGACCGAAAAGTTCAAATCGGTTGCACCGAGATTGAAAACTCAGATCAACTTGATGATCTCGGTAGGACCGAAATGGAAGAATCGGTCAGACCGAGAATCACAAAGAGGTTTTGGAAGTTCAAGTCTATGACGAATCGGGGACTCCGAGTGCTCCTCACACAGAGTGGTTCGAATCTGACTTGATCAAATTTTGTGATGTAGCATGAATAGAGTTTGAGACGAGAAAAGCATAGATAGCTAAAGAAGGTTCTTAGGCATTCTTGTCCATCCACTTGGCACAAAGAAAAGAATCCAAACAAACAAAACAACAAGTGGATGTCCTTGAATGAGTAAAATATGCACCAACATGCTCACACAATAAGATGGCAATTGAAATATGTGGCAAAGCATGCACAACCAATTTTAGCATCTATCAAACAATTGGCGATGACTAGGTCATCTATATATGAGTATATTGACTTAGGAGTCAAATGAAAGACATTTGATCATAGGTCATACTCATCGTTTAAGCTCAAGTGGGGTTACCACTTTTACATTATGCATTAATGTGTTCACACCATTAGAGTTGCTTTGACTCAATTCTTAGAGTTAAGCTCCCCCTAGATGTGAGATCCCCCCTTAGAGGGATGAACTAACCTTGTGTTTTGTTGATGATGACTTCATGTAGGTGTTGAAGATGTAGATGCTCAATGTTGATGTAGATCATTTGGAGCAATCCTTTGGAGTGAGTTGCACTTTCAACTTGCCTACATGGGTTAGTCCCACAAGGAACAAACAAGGATATCCATAGACATAGAGTGATGCACACACAAGATGATGTCCATGAAAACATTAGGTTACCTTGTCCCTTGCCTTACCAACATGAGGGTTTGTGACTCCTTGAACTAGTGCAAGATGTGAAAGTTGATTGCACTTGTTCTTGCCAAAATGATATGAGTTAAGAATGTTGGCGGAGTCACCCTCAAGAACTCTCTAGTTCTTCTTCTTCGGGATCCACATCATCTTGATGGGAATCCTTGGAGTTGTAGTTGTACTTGATGAAGTAGAACTTGACGTAGTCTTGGGAACCCACTT
The DNA here is from genome assembly GCF_002162155.2 of Triticum dicoccoides. Lineage (NCBI taxonomy): Eukaryota > Viridiplantae > Streptophyta > Magnoliopsida > Poales > Poaceae > Triticum > Triticum dicoccoides. The sequence goes on from NC_041389.1 coordinate 133,308,033, forward strand.
GACCAAGGCCTTGGGTGCTTCTTCAAATGCAGCAATCTCTTCTTGAAGCGTGTCCTTGCCTTTGTTCTTGTGGTCTTGTGGTGGAAGATCATCTTGAGCTTGTGTCCCTTTGAAGGAAGTAGGATCATACTTCTCTTGTTGAGGAACGAACTTTGTCTTGGGGTATTGATCTTCTTCCCACTCAACTCCATTGGCGTTGAACTTTCGTTCAAAACCAACACCTTGATTCTTACAGTGCCTTCCTTGCTTGCGTACGATTTCCTCGAATTGCTTACTCCCGGCAAGGCTCTTGTAAACACCGTTCTCTATAATTCCCTTCAATAAACTATTTTCTTGCTCAAGTGTAACTTGGCTAAGAGAATCATTAGTGGAATCAAGAGAACTACTAGAAGCAACAATATTGGATTTGACATATTGTTGTTACTACTAGAGGAAGTATCTTTCTTGTACTTGTTACTAGACTTGACTTGAGGCATGTAAGTAGATAAGAGTAAACGCTTGGCAATGTAAGAAGAACTTTTCTTGCGGAGATCATCATTGATTGCCTTTAAGAACTCATGCTCTTGCTCAAGATTGAGCTTTTCAAAGCGTAACTTCTCATGAGCCCTTAAAAGTTCTCGATGATCTTCGAAGATAGTTTCATGAGCCAACTTAAGAGTGTTTAGTTCTTTAGTTAGAAGCTCAATTTTCTCCTTATCATTGTCATTCGTTTGATTAGCATGATTAATTGGCGTTTCATCATAGTATTCATCACTAGAGTTGTCAATAAGTAAATCATCATCCACAAGCAAGTCATCTTCATCACTATTAAAATCAACATACTCAAGATGTGTTACCTTTGGACCTTTGGCCATGAAGCATCTTCCAATTCCTTCATTTGGTGAATCAAATATGTCGTAGGAGTTGGTTGACACAAGTGCTAGACCGGAAACACCTTCATCTTGAGTATATTCGGAGTCGGAGTGATAGCTTCTCTCGGAGTGTTTGTCGGAGTCGGAGCCGGAAACCCATTTACCAACATGAGCTTGATGTCTTCGTTTTGTGTAGCTCCTTGATGACTTGTCCTTTCTTTCTGAATCCTTGCTTCTCCGTGAGGGTCTTCGTTCATAACGATCATCTCTACTCCTCCTCTCTCTTGGTGGTGATTCTTCTCTTTTGCTCCTTCTTCTTGGAGAATCTTCTCTTCTTTTGCAGGGTGTCGTACACTCATTGGAGTAGTGTCCAGGCTTCCCACAATTGTAGCAATTGCGCTCTCGACTAGAAGATCTCTTGTCATGATAAGACCTTGACTTGGAGCTTCTTACTTTGCTTCTACTCTTGTAGAATTTGTTGAAGTTCTTCACCATTAAGCTTAATTCTTCATTGAAGGTTTGTTTCTCAGTCGATGATGTGGGGGATTCACTTGAGGCTTTGTAAGCACCACTTGACTTGTTGTGAAGTTCCTCCTTATCCTTGAGTGACATCTCATTAGCAACAATTCTTCCAATGACTTCCGTTGGCTTGAGATCTTTGTAGATTGGCATCATTTGGATCAATGTGCACACGGTATCATACTTTCCATCCAATGCTCTTAGGATTTTCTTGATGATGAATTTTTCGGTCATCTCTTCACTCCCTAAGCCGACAATCTCATTTGTGATAAGAGCAAGCCTAGAGTACATTTCAGCGACACCTTCACCATCCTTCATTTTGAACTTGTCAAGCTGACTTTGGAGCACATCCAACTTGGATTCCTTGACGGACTCGGTACCTTGGTGCATATCAATCAAAGTATCCCAAATTTCCTTTGCATTCTCAAGACGGCTGATCTTGTTGAATTCTTCAGGGCACAATCCGTTGAAGATGATGTCACATGCTTGAGCGTTGTACTGCAGCATCTTCAATTCTTCCGCATTAGCTTCACGGTTCGGTTCTCTCCCATCAAAGAATTCACCTTGCAAGCCAATACAAATAATTGCCCAAACGGCGGGGTTATGTCCAAGAATATGCATTTTCATCTTATGCTTCCAACTAGCAAAATTAGTACCATCAAAGTAAGGACCTCTATGGTGATAATTTCCCTCGCTAGACGCCATACTCTCCTAGGTTGTGAAACCAAGGCTATGACCACCAAAAGCTATGGAAATCAAAGCAAATGGAGACCAAGCCTCTGATACCACTTGTAGGACCTTGAAGTATGTCTAGAGGGGGGTGATTAGACTACTTGACCAATAAAAACTTAACCTTTTCCCAATTTTAGAGTTTGGCAGATTTTAACTATTTTAGGACAAATCAAGCAATCATCACACAATACAAGCAAGCATGCAAAGAGTGTATAGGCAGCGGAAATTAAAGTAAATGCAACTTTTTCACATAAGCATCGCAGCCCCAAACTTTAAGAAACGACAACTTTGGTTTCTTGCCAAACCACAGTTCATAAGGTGTCGTCTCAACGGATTTTGATGGTGCCCTATTTAAAGTGAATGCAGCCATCTCTAAAGCATAACCCCAAAACGATAGCGGTAAATCAGTAAGAGACATCATAGATCGCACCATATTCAATAAAGTACGGTTACGACGTTCAGACACACCATTTCGCTGTGGTGTTCTGGGTGGCGTTAATTGTGAAACTATCCCATATTGTTTCAAATGAAGACCAAACTCGTAACTCAAATATTCTCCTCCACGATCAATTCGTAGAAACTTAATTTTCTTGTTACGATGATTTTCCACTTCACTCTGAAATTCTTTGAACTTTTCAAATGTTTCTGACTTATGTTTCATTAAGTAGATATAACCATATCTGCTCAAATCATCTGTGAAGGTAAGAAAATAACGATATCCGCCACGAGCCTCAACACTCAATGGACCGCATACATCGGTAGTATTATTTCCAATAAGTCAGTAGCTCGTTCCATTGTTCCGGAGAACGAAGTTTTAGCCATTTTTTTCATAAGGCACGGTTTGCAAGCACCAAGTGATTCATAATCAAGTGATTCCAAAAGTCCATCAGCATGGAGTTTCTTCATGCGCTTTATACCGATATGACCCAAACAGCAGTGCCACAAATAAGTTGCACTATCATTATCAACTTTGCATCTTTTGGCTTCAATATTACGAATATGTGTATCATCATTTCGAGATTCAACAAAAATAGACGACTCATCAAGGGTGCATGACCATAAAAGATATTACTCATATAAATAGAACAATTATTATTCTCTAATTTAAATGAATAACCGTCTCACATTAAACAAGATCCAGATATAATGTCCATGCTCAACGCTGGCATCAAATAACAATTATTCAAGTCTAAAATCATTCTGATGGTAGATGTAGAGGTAGTGTGCCGACGGCGATCACATCGACCTTGGAACCATTTCCCACGTGCATCGTCACCTTGTCCTTAGCCAATCTTCGTTTAATCTGTAGCCCCTGTTTCGAGTTGCAAATATGAGCAACAGAACCAGTATCAAATACCCAGGCGCTACTACGAGCATTAGTAAGGTACACATCAATAACATGTATATGAAATATACCTTTCACTTTGACATCCTTCTTATCCGCCAAATACTCGAGGTAGTTCCGCTTCCAGTGACCAGTCCCTTTGTAGTAGAAGCACTCAGTTTCAGGCTTAGGTCCAGACTTGGGTTTCTTCTCTTGAGCAGCAACCTTTTTGCCATTCTTCTTGAAGTTCCCCTTCTTCCGTTTGCCCTTTTTCTTGAAACTAGTAGTCTTGTTGACCATCAACACTTGATGCTCCTTTTTGATTTCTACCTCCGCAGCCTTTAGCACTGCGAAGAGCTCGGGAATAGTTTTGTTCATCCCTTGCATAGTATAGTTCATCACGAAGCCTTTATAGCTTGGTGGCAGTGATTGAAGAACTCTGTCAGTGACACTATCATCAGGAAGATTAACTCCTAGTTGAGTCAAGTGGTTATGGTACCCAGACATTCTGAGTATGTGTTCACTGACAGAACTATTCTCCTCCATTTTACGGTTGTAGAACTTGTTGGAGACTTCATATCTCTCAACTCGGGCATTTACTTGAAATATTAACTTCAACTCTTGGAACATCTCATATGCTCCATGACATTCAAAGCTTCTTTGAAGTCCCGATTCTAAGGCGTAAAGCATGGCACACTGAACTATCGAGTAGTCATCAACTTTGATCTGCCAGACATTCTTAACGTCATCAGTAGCATCTACAACAGGCCTAGCACCCAGTGGTGCTTCCAGGATGTAATTCTTCTATGCAGCAATGAGGATAATCCTCAAGTTACGGACCCAGTCCGTGTAGTTGCTGCCATCATCTTTCAACTTAGCTTTCTCTAGGAACGCATTAAAATTCAAAGGAACGGTAGCACGGGCCATTGATCTACAATAACATTGACATGCAAAATAACTATCAGGACTAAGTTCATGATAAATTAAAGTTCAATTAATCATATTGTCGGTGTCAAAACTGGAGGATCTCGGGTAGGGGGTCCCAAACTGTGTGTCTAAGGCTAATGGTAACAGGAGGTGGGAGACACAATGTTTACCCAGGTTCGGGCCCTCTCGATGGAGGTAATACCCTACTTCCTGCTTGATTGATCTTGATGATATGAGTATTACAAGAGTTGATCTACCACGAGATCATAGAGGCTAAACCCTAGAAGCTAGCCTATGATTATGATTGTTGTTTTCCTACGGACTAAACCCCCCGGTTTATATAGACACCGGAGGGGGCTAGGGTTACACAGAGTCGGTTACAGAGAAGGGGATCTACATATCCGAATTGCCAAGCTTGCCTTCCACGCAAAGGAGAGTCCCACCCGGACACGGGACGAAGTCTTCAATCTTGTATCTTCATAGTCCAACAGTCCGGCCAAAGTATATAGTCTGGCTGTCCGAGGACCCCCTAATCTAGGACTCCCTCAGTTGCCCCTGAACCAGGCTTCAATGACGATGAGTTCAGCTCGCGGATTGTCTTCGGCATTGCAAGGCGGGTTCCTTCTCCGAATACTCCATAAAAGATTTTGAACACGAGGATCGTGTCCGGCTCTGCAAAATAATTTTCACATACCACCGTAGAGAGCACAATATCCCACAAATCTAATCTGCTGACAACTTTTCATAGCGTGACATCATGCCGTGGCCCGGTCATTATTCGAACCATTTCCCAACCTGCTACCGCACATATCGCGAGGCGGTTTTATTGGCATGTCTTGTCGAAGCAGAGATCGTGTCCCCTTATCACGGGATTCTCATCAATACAGGTGTGGGTAACCCAACTGCGCCATCAACGCGACGCTTGGGGAATAAGCGAGTTTATTGGGCAAGTGGGGAGGCGCTGGATCCCTGCTACCTTTATAAGGGGATAATGACTCCCTTTTTAGCCCACGCATTCTTCTTCCTCTGCTCATCCATTCCCCCTCGCTCGAGTTCTAGCGCCCAAGGGTTCGTCTTCTCCGCCCACAAAGGTCTTCCAAAAATGTCCAGATCCGGAGCAGGAGGCAAGTGGATGGTCTGTACCGTCCGGGAGAAGGATATCAAAAGGCTTCGGGAGGTCGGGTATCTCGCCAAGAAAATCAGCCACCGTCTTTCGACGGCGGGACAGATCGTCCCTACTCCAGAACCCCACGAGAGGGTTGTATTCCTCCCTCATTTTGCCCGCGGGCTAGGGTTTCCCCTCCACCCATTCGTTTGCGGCATCATGTATTATTACGGGATCGATTTTCATGATCTATCCCCCAATTCCTTCCTCAACATCTCGACATTCATCGTCGTGTGCGAGGCCTTTCTCCGAATCTCGCCACACTTTGGCTTATGGTTGAAGATCTTTAATGGGAAGCCCAAGGTAGTGAGCAGCGAGCACGCCGAGTGCGGAGGCGCCATGGTGAGCAAGATGCCCAATGTCACATGGCCAACAGGTACTTTCAATGATTCTGTCAAAGAGTGGCAGCAGTAGTGGTTTTACATCACTGAGCCACGCGGCACGAAATGGGCCGCTGCTCCGGAATTCAGATTTGGAGCCCCCCTGCGGCTTACATCCTGGCCCAAGAAGGGCCTGAACTGGTCTTTGTCCGACGAACTATTGGTGCTCCAGACGCGCGTCAAGGATATGGAAGACAAGAATATCAAACTCGTCAATATAGTCCAGGTGATGTTAGTTCGTCGGATTCTTCCTTGTCAACACAGAGCTTGCAATTTATGGGAATTCGATCCGGCCAAGCACCAGACCCTACTGGAGCTCTTTGGCTCCTTGCACAAGGACATCTGGAAGGTGCTTTTTAAGTCCGGCAAATTGTGGCCGGACTCCGCCGAGGACCGCGTGTACCAACTGTCCCGCCCTGCAAGTTCGGTAAGTCACTGTATGTTGGCAATTCATATGTTTTATTCGCATATCATGAGGAACATGCTTAATGTGTTTTCCACAACTCTCCTAGGGCTGGACGAAGAAGGCGGGGCGGATCTACTGTCCGGCCCCTCTGCCGGAAGAACCGGCCAGCCCACTTCTGACAAAGATGCTGGTCCCGGCGCCTTACAAGGCGCCAAAGAAGAAGGCTGAGAAGGAGGCCAAAAGGACCAGGGGCGGCCTTCATCGCCGTGGCACTTCGGACACAATATCCGAAGACTCTGATGCCCGATCTTCCTCCGGAGAGGACGAGGAAGAGGAGGAAGACCCGTCCCCAGCGAGGGGAGGAAAGAAAAGGACGGCCTCCACGTCTTTGGAGGCCGAGTCGCCTAAGAAGGGAAAAGCTCCCCTTCCAGAGGAGTCCATCGCCGCTGCCGACGGCAGCCCGGAGTGGGATCCCAGGGCCCAGCCCATGGTGAACTCATGAATATATAAAATCCGAACACGTTTACGCGTCCAGACTTTTCATGGCATAATATTTTAATCTGAGCCATACTTTTTGCAGTCCGGCGAGGTCCCGCACCGAACAATCCTCGTCGGAGGATTTGCTGGGCTCGAATGCTATGAAGAGCGGGACACCCACGAAGGCCTCTACCCCCAAACATGTGAATGACACCGAGGTTTCATGCCAGAAGGACCCAGGCCAAGGAGGGGGGGAAAGATCGTAAAGGCAGCGCCAGGAGGTCAAACTTCAGGCGCCGGACACATGGGAGAGAAGGAGGCTCCCATGGACGTCGACGGTGGGGGCCATTTTGAATTCGGCCCCCAGCCGGACGCAATTCTGGAGACCAATACGGCTCCAGAATCAGGCAGGCGGTCTCCCTCGATTGAAGGGGGTGTGTCTGTTCCACCGGCAACCTCTGTCCAACCAGAGGTGCCGGATACTTTATCGACGGCGCTGAAAAGCGCCTCTATCATCGATGAATACCGTGCCCTTATGGGTGCGGTGATTGAGAAGATTCGGTCCGCTGAGAGTGGACTGGATGAAGCCTGCATCAGCCTTATAACGGGCTTTGAGGTATGTTTTGTGGGGGTTCCGGAGAGTGTCATAGTATAGGTGGTAGCCCCAGATACACTGTTCGGTGAAAGAACGAGCCGAACAGGGGATCAAATGTATGTTCGCAGGAGACTCACTTTATGGCATCTGTCTTTTGTTCAAAAGCAAGCATTTGTTGTTCGACGGTATTTTGTGCATTGCTGCATAAAATAATAATTTTATTTTCAATGAGTTTTGATGCAGGTTATCTGTGCAAAGGCAAGTGGTCAATAATACAAAGGCAAAATGCCATTGCATGGCACATACCCGCACGTACTTGAACAGGCACATGCATGAAATCATGGTGCAACTACTACATGTGCATGTGCACACACGTCCTGGCAGTGGGCATTTTTAGTCTAGACACGTAGCTTAGCTTAGACACATATACATAGTTACGTATTTGAATACCGGCAAGCTCGCGTTACATATCCGAATACCCGTTTGTATGCATACATTATATAGGTACGTATTTGAGTATCTACGTCTGGCCGGTGAGCGCGCATGCATACTTCTCCAAATACCCGATATACATGTACTTCATTACCTTCTTTTGATATTTGGACAGGTACATGAAATATGGGCGTGTCTTCGATGGGTGCAATCTAACACATAGGAGACTAGAATCAGATGATAGGCTCACGTGAGCAGCGTATGTGCGTATATTTGGCAAGCCATCAAGAATTGGAAACGGATACAACCGACCACAGAACCACATAAAAAAAAGATACGCGCTAACTAACATGGTATATATGGGGTTGATCATTTCCTTTTATATGTACAGACTTGGACGTCAAGAGAAACAATAGAAGGAAATATTGGGACGGTGCAACTCTACCCGTCCAACACCGCAGCCTATATAAGCTAGCCAACCAAGGCACCAGAAAGGGAGGAGCTAGCTAGCATAGCTGGTGCAACAACAAACGCAGCCGAGAAGACAAAGACGCGGCCGCGGCCGTGCATTCGTAGGCATCAGATGTGATGAGCCCAGAAACGCCGGCCACAACGGCGGCCTGCCCACGGCGAGGATGCAGACGCCCGAGGAGATGAGCCCCATTGATTAATTTTATTTGTTATTGTGTATTTCATCTATCAGGTGCCGCACATCCATCCAAGAATGCGGCAGAGGAGAGAGTCGAGAGAAGTCGGAGGGAGGCGCGCCTCTTGCGGCAGCGTCGAGGAGACCGAAGAAAAAACACCCGATGACTCACGCACCAGAAGAAGTATCAGGAGAAGAGAAGCCACCGAGCGGACGCGCCTGCAGCAGCGGTGGCACGCAAGCCAACAAAGATGCGGCGATGATGGCAGGGACGACGCAGAGGCACACACTCGATGACAGCGATGAGCACGCCTCCGACTGGAGTCCAGCTGCCCGCAAGCAAAGCGACGCCTGACGGGGTGGAGAATAGGGAGCAGAGCAAGCCCCACTAATTTATTGTACTTCTTATCTTTTATATTACAGGTGTTACAGCAATTCAAGCAGGCAACCCACGCAAGAAGAGGCAGCCGGCGAGGCAACAACACCTCGCATAGGCTCCTGCACGCATACAGACGAGAGGAGACGGCCAGCCAGGAGAGGTGCGCCCACGGCGGCGGCATGTAAGGCGGCGTCGCTCGCTACAGAGCACCACACATGTGAGAAGACCGGGGTATGCGGCCGCGGCAACTGCACTCCGTCCAAGCATGAAGATGCGTCGGCCGGCGACGGCAACGCTCACGGTCGTTGCGTGGCTCACGTACGATGGATGCCCTTGTTTATTTTTCTTCTTTTCCGTTCTTAATTTACCAGGGGCCAGAAATACAAACACACAGAGGAGGCGCAGGAGGAGAAGAGGGCTACGTACGGGAGAAGGAGACGCGCCCGTGGCGGCGGCGTCCATAGAACTCAGGCGGCAAACACAACTAGACGCGGCAGGTGGCGTTTTTACCTGAATAGACCAAGATGGGCTGTGCACTCAGGAGAACGCGTCCATGGCAGTGGACGCATCCATGGCGGCGGCGTGTATCAAAGTCACAGTAATCTTTCTTTTTCTATGTGTTCTCAGCTATTTTGCAGAGGGTCCGAGGCGGGAGAAGGGCAAAGGCTTCACCCAGCAAACGCAGTCGGCGGAGCGACGACATGCAAGTCTAACACACACCCAGGAGGGAGATGCACTTGTGGAGGACATGCCCATGGTGAAGGCATGTGCGCCAAGGAGGAGCGCGGTGGCGCCCTCGACGGATACACCGGCGGCGCTGACGAAGGAGCGTTAGCACACCCTTTTCTGTCTCTACAGTACAACGGAGGATGACGCCGCCGTGCCGCGGTGGATCGCGGCACGGAGTTCGCCAAGATGACGCCAATGTCAACATCATCAACTCAGCGTCGCAATGATCATGATGGTGAGATCGCAAGAAGGACGCCCGCCATCCACTTCGACATGCTGGAGCTAGAGGATGGAGGCGTGGCGCCCGTTGGGGATGCTGCCGACATCTACTTCGTCAAGCTGGAGCCTGGAGGCGCAGAACATGTAGGGATGGTGCCGCGTGCCGCGGAGGATGGCGAGACGGAGCCGGCTAGGACGACGCCCGTCATCTTCTTCATCAAGCCGGCGCTATGCAGTACGAAGGCGTGGAGGCTCGGGACGATGGCGCCATGGAGTTTGCCAAGATGATGCCAATTTCAACAACATCAACCTGGTGCCGCAAGGATCATGACGGGGAGCTCACAAGAAGGACGCCCGCCATCCACTTCGTCATGATGGAGCTAGAGGACGGAGGCGTGGCGCCCATTGAGGATACCGCCAACATCTACTTTGTCAAGCTGGAGCCCGAAGGCGCGGAGCACGTAGGGATGGTGCCGCGTGCCGCGGAGGATGGCGAGACGGAGCTCGCTAGGACGACGCCCGTCATCTTCTTCATCAAGTCGGTGCCATTGGAGGACAAAGGCGTGTAGGCTCACAACGATGCCGCCACCGTGCCGCTTTGGATGGCGGCGCGGAGCCCGCCAAGACGTGGCCCAGCGCCAACACCCGGTACCGCGGAGAATCGTGGCGTGGAGCTCACAAGGAGGACACCTTCAATGTCAACATCATCAAGTTGGACCGGAGGCATGGAGCTCGCGGGACATCACCACCAAGTCTACCTCGTCAAGATGTAGCCCACAACACGGAGCCAAGAAGATAACACACACCCTTGATGCCGTCCGTGACCTGGAGGAGAAGATGGTGCCACATGACGGTCTCCACGACCCGGAGCCCGTGAAGACGAGGCGTGATGGCGAGGAGGCGACGTGACTTCACCAACACTAACTCCTGATGGCCTCGTGAGGCGGTGCCCTTGTCTTGGAGGACCGCCATAAACACGGCGTCCAGCCGAGACGAGGCGCCAACCACACCGGCACTGCCGATACGAGCGAGCGTTGGTTTTACACCGACATTGGTATCCATAAGAATACTCCCGCGAGGCGAACCCCTTGCATACCCGATGAAGCCATTACATCGTAAAGAAGTCCGAGCTGAGCAGGACCCATGCAACTTCAACACCGACTACATAAACGTTGTCAAGACCGACGAGGCGCGACGGCGCGGGCGAACGTGGCCAACACAAAGCCATGTTTTAAGCGGCACGTGTACCGACGAGGACACGGGCTTTGCCGCCGCCCACACCATCATCATCATGCATGGAGAACACAAAGCGAAGACGACAAAGACGACCACACGGCTTAATCGGAGGTATCTCGCGGATCAACCCGCGGGAGTAATTAACCGGGAGATTTTCGAGGCCCCGGAAACCAGGAGACCGCACATCGCCATAGTCAGGCAGGCCGCGCTAGTAGGCCACAGAGCGCATTCCTTTTTTATGGGATCTTGTAATTTTGTTTATCTGTTGAGATTAATGAAATACTTGCTTCCCATACCATTTTTTTTGTGTATTGAGTACACTGGCACGCCCACACACTTTTCTTTTCCCCGGCGCATGAGAGAAATCGAACTCCCCCTCTTCCCATTTTACGGAGTGCACAATAAGATTTTTCTCGTGTCAAACAAATTGGCACGCCTGGTGGGACCCGGTTCTTCTCCCATCTCTGCTGAGTTGTGGTTGTCGAATTCGTCGTCAAGCTTTTCTCCAACATATGGGATGGTTCCAATCTAGGGTGCAATCTTAATTTTCCTCGTCATCAGCAAAGCCTTGGGGCCAAATTCATGGCCTCGAGATGCTGCTATTTTCTTGCCCAATTCATTGATCCTAGGGCACAGAGATAAGGCGGATTTATGGAACACGAGGCATATTTTATGCCCATGGTTCTTCACTCAAAGACAACGCTCTATCTAAGAGTGTGTCGTAGCCAAGAATTAAGAGGCTGGGTGACTTGTAAAAATCCTATCAAGATTCCTTTGTTGGTCCATGCAGGTGGGAAGCACCGGTAACGTCCGAGATGGTGCACAGTTCTAGCGAGGAGGACTTGGGCGAGAGCGCCCTTGGTGCACTTGCACCCAAGGCAGCTGTGGACGGCGCACCAGTGACTGCAGCTCCATGGACATACCACGACGGTGGCGGCGAGCCTGCCGGCAAGTAGCTCGTCGCCAACTTCACCTCGGCGACGATGTTGGCAAAGCTGCCGCGTGTGGCCCCGTGCCATCTACACCACCACAACAGCGTCGGAGCTGCCAGCGTGCAGCCCGGCGCCATCTTCTCTTCCTCGAACCGTGGAAGACGCCCCGAGCCAGACCACCCACGCGGTGATGAAGTGTAGTTGTCCACAAGCAAGAAGGAGAAGGCTGACATCCAAGGCTGCTCCATCATCTATCTGCGACGAGGGAAGAACAAATTCATGGCGTCCATCTTCAAGGAGATGTCTTCATGTGTCTTCTTTCTTTCTCTTTGTTTTCCGCTTATTTCAGCGTATCCACTGGCCGGACGAACACTCGGGAGTGGCAACACAGAGTACGCCCTAGGAGGGGCAACACACAAGCCAGGTGGAGATGCGCCCGCAGCGGCAGCGGCGAGGAGATTGCAAAGCTGCGGCCACGGTGACAGCATGCTCACCGAGCAACCTAGGAGGCAGCGACTACATACGTGGATGGAGGCCATAGACGTACCACGATGACACCGGAGGACCGTCTAGCAGTGCCTTCTTCCATCTACACAAACACACTACATCGACACCCATCCGGGAGCGACGACACATAGAGCGCCCTAGACGGAGTGTGCGCACATGCCCAAGATGGCCACAGATGGCACGCTGATGACCAGGGTGTACGTCCAGCCGGTGAAGCAGCAAAGGCATCCATCATCAGGTGAAAAGGTGAAGCCGTGTCCACACGAGGAGGAGGAAGCCAACATCTAGAGATCTACCGTCATCTACCTCAATGTCAACGAGGAGAAGACTAGAGTCACTGCATCCATCTTCATCAATGGCATGCATTCATATTTAGTCTTCATTGCTTCTATCTTGACATCCCTCTTCTCAACCAGCAATGACACAGAGTTGTTGGAATTAATCTTCAGTTGTAACAAACTGAGAGATAAGGGGGAGCTAAACCTCCCACGTACATGCCCTGATGGGGGCATCAAACCAACGACTTGGTCTCAATCCCGCCTCCTGGCACCTAATACCAAAAAGAAAAGGACCCCTCCCGTGGAAAAAAACTAACAATCGCACATGGGGGTAGGCCACGTCCTCTCTTCAACAACCGATCCTAAAGAGGTGCTCAAGGAGACGAAGACCGACTACCACCACCGGCCACCACCAGGGTAGTGCCGACGACGTGTCTACTCCGACCAACTGTTGCGTCTGCAACGGATGCCACGATGATCAGGCCAGCAGCGCTACTGGATTGATGTTGTACTTCTTCCCCGACCATCTCATTGGTGCTGGAGGATCAAGGTGCAGCCACGGGCTACACGCCATCTAGCAGGCACGGGGACTTCGCCCAGTTCCTGTAAGTTCTCACGCTTCCGCTCATGTAGGTGTCCTAATCACGAGATCAATATCAAGTAATGTTAAGTATTTATCTAACATTGGTATCATGAGCAAGATTGATCTCCGTTAGAACCATAATTTGCCTTGGTATGGTATTGGCCTTCTGTAAGGTCTAATTTATTCATGTTCATATGATATTTTTTGCCGTCAAGGCTTATGCTGTTTCTGCTTAATACTTCCCGAACTAATCTGCATAATTAAGATTCCGTGAAGGCCCTATGCTGTTTATGTTACCATAAATCTCAGTTTATTATGGCTATAATGTGCTCGGACAGAATTTAGAAGGAGGGGAATTGCAAATTGAGGAAATCACATTGAAGAAAGCACTTATGTTTGCCAAAATTCCCTAATCCGAGCAATAAAAATGAAATCCCCAAATGTTTGCTTCCGGGCTCACCTTACGACTGTGTTGGCGCCTTCTTCCCTCCGGGATCGATCGTGCGATGGAGTCGATCTACGCTGCCGTCCCTCGGTACGACGCGCGGAATGAAAGAAGTTGCCGACAGCGTGCTTACGGACGTGCACAAGCGAGGCCTGCGCGCCGTGCACGTCGCTGTCAGCGCCCTCATGCACCGCCGCCGGCGCTCGCCCGCCGTCCGCGCTCGCCTCTCAAAGTCGCCGCCTTGAGCCATGTGCGCGTCGCCGGCAGCAGCTCTCGACGGAGGAGCGCGCCGGACTTGGTCCACTGCACGCTCTTCCGGTGAGGGCAGCCACCGCGCCGCCGTGGGCCGGTGAGCCTCGACCTCGAGCCGCTGCTCCGGGAGAATCGGGGAGGGAAGGGGGCAAATGGCCCTAGGGTTTGACCAGCGGCAGTTTTGTTCCGGCTGCGGACGATCCCGACCGTCAGTTCAATCGAACGGCTGAAATCAGCCTGCGACGGCTACTGGGCTTTCGGGCGACTAACGGGCCAATTTCAGCCGTGGGTTGAGGCCCAGGTTGTGTCGGCTCAATATAAAGTTTTGTTTTTTATTTTAACGATTTTAGCTGCTGAATGGTTCCTTTTATGGTTTGCTGTTGGTTTTAGGCGAAAATAAGTATTGAGTCGCTTCTGTTTATTTTCAGTGCTTTTCATGTGTTCCAAGTAGACTGAAAATAAGAGGAGAAGGGGTGTTTCAAGTTTTTTGATAATGTTTTATGCACTGTTTTATTAAGAAACAATATGCCCAATAAAAAAATATGTATAAGAGGTAATGTCAATAAATTTTTTATGGGCTGTTGTGGTTTCCTATCGGCCAAATTATGTATTTTTAGGCAATTGGTATTTTTTTTTGGGTGCATTTGATTCATGTTGTTAATATTGGTGATAATGTTTATGCACTATTAATATGTCTTGATTGCCTAAAATTATGCTAAGGATAATGTTTGAATTTTCTGAATAAAATGGAAGTCTCATTTAATATGAGATATCGCGTTCACTTCTCCTACTTAGATCATAGCATGTACAATTAAGCAAACTATGTATCTCAATTCTCTAATTAAGATGGAACCAACGAGAAGTCTTGGTTGGAGAATGTATGAAAAGCACATTCTAATGTTGGTTCTCTAATTAAGATGCAACAAGTCTTATTTAGAAGAATGAAGGAAAAATGACTCCTTTATCATGTTAGTGTGTACTTAGTCCCTTATGAGCATTACAAAGCACACATGAATGCTAAAGTGGCAAGGTTGCTAGTCTAATGACCATCATGATGTAACATGTTGATTATATATGACCAACGTCATTTATAATCATATGTGACACTTCACTCAAGTGGCAAGTTTGTCAGTATCATGTGGCTTGTGGTTATATTTCTGGCTAACGTCGTTTATAATCATTTGTCATAGTTCATTAAGTTCTTTTCCATCTTCAGCCCAACGGTGTTGTGGTTTAGAGCTGACATGATTGTTATTAAGATTTTTGGATATATTTTCCATCTTCTAAATAAAGTGATCATCAGGGAACCTGGAGCGTATGAACATTAATCTTAAGGATAACTCCATTAGATCTTTGTTCATATGCATCAGGTAAATTGAGGGGAATTTATTTTTCTCTAATGCAACACTTATTGTTGAGACTCAACAATTTCCCTATGATCAATCATGTGTGTGAATGATCATATTAGTGGCTTGTTGCCATATAGGATGAAGATTATGAGCTCTAATGATGTATGGAACTCCATAGAATTTCCTCAGTGAGTTGTTGTGACGTTTGTGTTATTACTATGACATGCTCTTGTGCTGACTTAGTTGATAATGTATGTATGACTCAACTGTATGTTTTTTCATGGCTGAAGTTGACATAAGGCATGTTATCTAAATAAATATGATTATGAGATAATACAAGCGTTGGAACACTCATACTATAAGACAAGGGGGAGTAAGATCACTACCTTGTGGAGATAGAATATTTTGGCAAGCCAAGTAATTTCTATCTTCTATTTGTAACATGAAGGATCTTGGTGATGCCTCATACTTTGCTTGTATTGAGTTTCGCCAAGATATAGGTCCAAAAGGAGTATAAGTTTTATTATGATGACATACGTTGATAGAGTACGGGAAGAAAATATTACGTGGTAGTACTCTATCACACCTGCTACTAAAGTCAAGGGCAATAAATATGGACACTTTAGTGTCCAAGGAACCATTATGAACTGATCAGGTAATGTTAGTTCCTTATGCTTCAGCTGTCAGAAGCAATGTAAGTATTCAAATATGAACTTGCCCTATCTATGATCGGGATAATTGGCAAATATACAAGTCCCGAAATGGACCACTAGAGAAGCCGCGAAAAGTCTTGTAGATATGTGAGGCAATAAATGTTTACATGCTCACTAATAAGAAGTATGGTAACCTTGATATCCTCGGTTATTCAGACATTGTTTCTGCAAGGTGTGTGGATATTAAAGTTTCCACGTTATGTTACATCCTCACTCTCGCATATGGAGCTATATCGTGGAAAAGCTCCATAATGACATTGATGGCATTAGAAATAATGCAATTTATGATGTGGCATGTTAAGAGGCTATTGGGCAGGTTGTATGTCAAAGAAGTTATATTCCCGAAATTAAGGTGGTAGACAACATTCATAAAAACCACCTACTGCATTATGAACACACAGTTTTCTATGCGAGTAACAACAAGACAAATGGTGTTGCCAAGACCATTGACAATATGTTTTCATGTTGTGAAAGATAGAATCCAGGATCAAGCTAATGATGTTAAGCATATAAAAATGATTTGTATGTATTACGGATCCGTTTACCAAAGGCTCACCACCCATATTTATGATTATGTTGCCGGCATGGGTTAGGAAAGCTTTTTGATCCTGAAAATTAGGACCATCTTATAAACCAACTCCCGTAAAGTATTATGTTTTCCATTTCAAGATAGAATGATGTACTATAGGTAATGAGGTTCAGTGGCATCTCATTGGCCATTGTAACACTTTATTTTGGTGTGTTATTTCTATCGAGTGTGGGCTTATGATGTTTGTTAACCTTACGGTTAAGGGGGAGAATGTTGGAATTAATCTTCAGTTGTAACAAACTGAGAGATAAGGGGGAGCTAAACCTCCCACGTACATGCCCTGATCGGGGGCATCAAACCAACGACTTGGTCTCGGTCCCGCCTCCTGGCACCTAATATAAAAAAGAAAAGGACCCCTCCCGTGGAAAAAACTAACAATCGCACATGGGGGTAGGCCACGTCCTCTCTTCAACAACCGATCCTAAAGAGGTGCTCAAGGAGACGAAGACCGACTACCACCACCGGCCACCACCAGGGTAGTGCCGACGACGTGTCTACTCCGACCAACTGTTGCATCTGCAACGGATGCCACGATGATCAGGCCAGCGGCGCTACTGGATTGATGTTGTACTTCTTCCTCGACCATCTCATCGGTGCTGGAGGATCAAGGTGCAGCCACGGGCTACACGCCATCTAGCAGGCACGGGGACTTCGCCCGGTTCCTGTAAGTTCTCACGCTTCCGCTCATGTAGGTGTCCTAATCACGAGATCAATATCAAGTAATGTTAAGGATTTATCTAACAAGAGTATGCTCTGGAAGAGGATGCACGCACAGCCAGAGGCAGCAATACGTGCGCCAATGGACGTCGACCCTGTCGTGAGTACAAGAGTAGGCGGAATACATGGTCGCGGATGACGCGTCGGCAGTCACGGTTCCATGTACGTTTCCACGATGACATCGACGAAGCTGCCAGCGAGTAGCTTGGCGACAACTCCGGCTCGGCGACAACATTGGAGGGGCTGCCGGCGTGCGGCCCGGCGCCATCTACACTGCCACGACAGTGTCGGAGCTGCCAGCCTGTAGCCCGGCGCCATCTACTCCACCCGTGACCATGTTGGAGTCGTCTCCATCGACCTCCGACTCGATGAGGAAGACCGCTTCATTGATTGGATGCTGACACCTTCATCGACTTCTCACCCGGCGAGGGTGCTAACTACCTTAACCACGTCGGTGTGATTGCTATCAACCTCTGGCTCGGCGAGGAAGGCCAGTTCATTGAGATGACATAGACACCTTCATCGAGTTCACATCCACGCAAGGGTGTTGACTACCTCGACACGCCGCCTTGTACCTACATAGACATAACATCGATATCTTCATCGACATCTCATTCGGCGAGGACGCTAACCACCTCGGTGCACCGCACCTACACCGACATGGAGTCGCCAACCTCATCAACTCTTCAGCTGGCAATGACGCCATCCACAGCGTCTCGTCCGAACGCCTACATGATTTGCCATCTTCATTGGCTTATCATCCGGCGAGGACGCCGACTGCACTGGCACGTCGTCATTCTTCTACGCCAACCGTCTACATCGAGCGGAGGTCGTCTCCATAACTGTGATGACCCGAAGTCTACATCGACGAGTTCGTACTGTCATCATCTTCAAGCAAAGCCGCCGCGCGGCGACACTCAAGTCTACTATGACTTCTACATTAACACTCTTCCTCAGCATCATCCAAGCTCCAATGAGGCGAAGCCACTTCACCGTCTTGTCTTTCTTTGGTGAAAGCTATCCATATCTTGTCGGGCACCGACGAGGCGAAGGCAAGACATCCAGTCCGACACCAACGAGGCGGACACCATGAGGCAAAGGCCGCCCATCTTTCTGAGCCGACGAGGCCAGATATATTCATCATCGGACATTGACAAGTCGGAGGGATATGGCTAAGCATCGCCCGAGCGATGGATGTACCGCTCCACCCTTCTATCCCACCACATCATCATTAACCTTCCTGACAAGGAGGTCTTCACCATCGACCTCGATGCACCGTGGGAGCTCTACTTTGACGGCGCCTATCGCATGGACGCCGATGTTGATAGAGCCCCAAGACGAAGGGCAGGCGCGGGTTTGGTGTTCAAGACGCCGCAAGGAGGGGTGATGTATCACTCATTTTCCCTCCTCAAAGAAGAATGCTCAAATACTGAAGCGGAGTATGAGGCGCTCATCTTCGGCCTTCTCCTAGCACTCTCCATGGATGTCCCTTCTTTACGGGCCTTTGGTGACTCCCAGCTCATTGTTCGTCAAGTCAACGACATCTATGAAGTTCGCAAGCCTGAACTGGTGCCGTACTACACTGCGGCCCGGAACCTAATGGAAACATTTCAACATGTTGAAGTGCTCCATGTCCCCCAAGCAGAAATGCGCCTGCTGATGCCTTGGCAAAACTAGCGGCAGCACTGGTGCTCCCAGATAATAAAACCATGCAGGTAAATGTTGAAGAAAGGTGGCTCCTCCCAGTTGTTCTGGAGCTTATCCCGGCGGAGTACGAAGTCAACTCCATCATGACAAACACCATGGAGGAAGACGAGTGGCTGCAACCTTTCCTCGACTACTTCAAGCATGGCAGCCTCCCCGACGACCCCGTCGCGAGACGCCAACTACAACGACAACTCCCCTTTTGTCTTTATGAAGCAGGTGTCCTATACAGGTGGTCTCATGGACA
Organism: Triticum dicoccoides; assembly: GCF_002162155.2. Taxonomy (NCBI): domain Eukaryota; kingdom Viridiplantae; phylum Streptophyta; class Magnoliopsida; order Poales; family Poaceae; genus Triticum; species Triticum dicoccoides. The sequence goes on from NC_041389.1 coordinate 133,327,366, forward strand.
GGAGGTCCTACTTTGATGCGTCAATCAAGGTGAAGCCGAGAAGATCCTCTAGGAGATGCATCATGGAGTCTGTGGCGGGCACCAAGGATGGGCCAAGATGTATCATAGTATACGTCTAGCAGGATACTACTGGCCCGGCATTATGGCGGACTGCCTTCAGGTGGCTAGATCGTGCCACAATCGTCAAGTTCATGGTGATTTCAAGCACAGGCCGCCGGTCCCTCTTCACCCTACCATTCCCTCTTGGTCATTCGATGCCTGGGGAATTGACATCATCGGCCCTATTGACCCTCCATCTTCCAGGGGGCACCGCTTCATCCTCGCCGCGACAGACTACTTCTAGAAGTGGGCGGAAGCTGTTCCATTACGGGAGGTGAAGAGTGACAATGTCATCAACTTCCTAGAGCGAAACATCATATATCGCTTTGGGATACCTCATCGGATCACCTCCGACAACGGCAAGGCCTTCAAGTCCAACAAGATGTACAGGTTCACGGAGAAGTACAAGATCAAGTGGAACTACTCCACCGGCTACTACCCTCAAGCTAACGGCACGATTGAAGCTTTCAACAAGACGCTCGGCAAGATACTCAAGAAGACGGTGACAAGGAAACGGAGAGACTGGCATGATCGTCTCTTTGAGTCCTTATGGGCGTACCATGTCACAGTCCGTCTCCAACACAGGCGACTCCGTTTTCTCTCGTTTACGGGAGTGAGGCGGTCCTACAACTGGAGGTCTAGCTACCCTCTTTGAGGGTGGCTATCCAAGATGAATTCACCCACGATGAACATGTACAACTGCGGTTTCAGGAGCTCAACGCCCTTGAAGAGGGGCGACTTAGAGCTTACGACAAGCTCGTCAAGCAACACGTCTTCTGAAAAGGTGAGTTGGTTCCCGTGCTCAGGCGACCCATCATCGTGACGCACAAGACGAAGGGCAAGTTTGAGCCAAACTGGGAAGGGCCATACGTCATCGAGCAAGTCTACGACAGAGGAGCATACCAGCTCGTCGATTCTCAGGGAGTCCGACCAATGCCCCCAATCAACTGAAGGTTCCTCAAAAAAATATTTTTCTTAAAATTTTGCCTCTTTTGTTGCCTTTCGGATTTTCATTGGGGAAACTTTTTCTGTGGGCTTTCGGATCCATGATGCATTCTCCTTAGCATTTCGTGGATATATCTAGTTTTCCCCAATTTTTACGGACTAAGTCCAACAAGAAAAATGGCTTTCCCCTATCGCACTACGCTGTTGATTGAAGTTTCGGCTACCCTAGGACTTGTTGGAGGGAGGCACATTGTGTCGATTTGCAGGTGGAGCGGCTCCTACACCCACAATGCACGACACGTATCACGTGCATGCTTCCGGAGGCAGCGGAGATGATTACTTGGGAACTTCTGAGTATTGAGACCCCGCGCTCTTCATCTTTTTCGGCATGCCTCGTGTTCACAGAGGCTCGCACTCCAGGGAAAACCATAGGAAAAGATCATGGAGGGTTGCCTGACCCAACACAAGTTGTTTCGGTGCGTAGTCACATGGCAACCCTGTGGTGCGCCACGAGAAGCCTAGATAATGTGCTAGAGGGTTTTTCCTAGTCCACAGAGGTGAGTTGTTCCCTTCCAAGTTCTCAAGGTGGGTCCCAAAGAATCCTGGAAGAAGAATCCCCAAGAAGTTCGAGCCGAATGTAAAAAAAAGTCCATGAAGTCCGCACAAATGCATCATCCGTGTGAGCAATCAAGATGAAATTCTGAAAGTCCAAGAAGCAAATTCAAGAAAGAAAATCCCAACAGTCCAAGAAGCAATCAAGTGGTCCCAAGCAGTAAGGGACCCACTGGAAGGAAGGCGGGAGGTAGCTGTTCACCACCCCTCAATATGCATGAAGAAAAATCGCCAAGCTGTTGTCCCAAAACCATTTACCCTGAACTTATCACACCCAAGTCTCTGGGCTCATGGGGCGTGTGCAGGGGGCATGTTGAGCTGTGGGGCCCTCAGTATGATGATGGGCTAGAGTGTGAATTTTTGTTGCCTCTCGAAAGCATCCCGAAACACGGCGTCTTCATACACGTACACCAAAGCTATTTAAATTGTTGAGTTGCAATCGTCAAGGTCTTTCGACGGTTCCCAATGACTTCGGTAGTCTTCTCGGATATCACGCCTATAGCTCATGTATAATGGGAAAGACAACATTTTAAAACCCACATTTTTTCCCTTTCTCTTTTTCACCTGTTTTCGTTGGTGATCCTAGTTGTGCTCGTCCAACATCTTTGCAGCCATGGAGAGGCACTCTCTGTCATCGTCGACGACTTTTCGACAGCAACCACTACATCAAACTATGTCCTGGGTGCAGCAACACCGACGACAGCCCAACAACCAATGGTCTACACCGACACGCATGATGGGCGCCAGAAGGCAACACCGGTGCTCACAAAGGTGGAGCCAATTCGTCTCCGCGACCCCATTTCCAACAACAATGAAGTATGGGGGCAACGACAACCCCTCAATTATCCATAAGGCCGATGGCGTCCCAGCGCACCACCAGAATTGTCACACCATGGATGGTGTGACGGTTCGCTCAACAAAGGGGAGCTATCGACGGTCTACCGATGCCTCGCCTACATCAACACAAGGAGATCACGGGAGCGGTGCAACGCGCCAGTGCGGCTAGCGTGAATCTGTGAAACCCTCCAATCTAGTCGGCTTGCACTGTAGCAGCTAGACGGTCGCAACGAGATTGTCAAACAAGTTCTTTTTGTTTTCAGGATAAGGCATGATGTTTCGCCATGGAATGAAGACGGAATAGGGTTGCTCTCGTTGACTGGCATCGTGCCCATTATACGATCCAACGAGCTCCATAAAAGAATGCAAGTGTAGATGGACATGCCGCCGTGGGCCGATGAGCCTCGACCTCGAGCCGCTGCTCTGGGAGAATCGGGGAGGGAAGGGGGCAAATGGCCCTAGGGTTTGACCAGCGGCAGTTTTGTTCCGGCTGCGGACGATCCCGACCGTCAGTTCAATCGAACGGCTGAAATCAGCCTGCGACGGCTACTGGGCTTTCGGGCGACTAACGGGCCAATTTCAGCCGTGGGTTGAGGCCCAGGTTGTGTCGGCTCAATATAAAGTTTTGTTTTTTATTTTAACGATTTTAGCTGCTGGATGGTTCCTTTTATGGTTTGTTGTTGGTTTTAGGCGAAAATAAGTATTGAGTCGCTTCTGTTTATTTTCAGTGATTTTCATGTGTTCCAAGTAGACTGAAAATAAGAGGAGAAGGGGTGTTTCAAGTTTTTTGATAATGTTTTATGCACTGTTTTATTAAGAAACAATATGCCCAATAAAAAAATATGTATAAGAGGTAATGTCAATAAATTTTTTATGGGCTGTTGTGGTTTCCTATCGGCCAAATTATGTATTTTTAGGCAATTGGTATTTTTTTTGGGTGCATTTGATTCATGTTGTTAATATTGGTGATAATGTTTATGCACTATTAATATGTCTTGATTGCCTAAAATTATGCTAAGGATAATGTTTGAATTTTCTGAATAAAATGGAAGTCTCATTTAATATGAGATATCGCGTTCACTTCTCCTACTTAGATCATAGCATGTACAATTAAGCAAACTATGTATCTCAATTCTCTAATTAAGATGGAACCAACGAGAAGTCTTGGTTGGAGAATGTATGAAAAGCACATTCTAATGTTGGTTCTCTAATTAAGATGCAACAAGTCTTATTTAGAAGAATGAAGGAAAAATGACTCCTTTATCATGTTAGTGTGTACTTAGTCCCTTATGAGCATTACAAAGCACACATGAATGCTAAAGTGGCAAGGTTGCTAGTCTAATGACCATCATGATGTAACATGTTGATTATATATGACCAACGTCATTTATAATCATATGTGACACTTCACTCAAGTGGCAAGTTTGTCAGTATCATGTGGCTTGTGGTTATATTTCTGGCTAACGTCGTTTATAATCATTTGTCATAGTTCATTAAGTTCTTTTCCATCTTCAGCCCAACGGTGTTGTGGTTTAGAGCTGAGATGATTGTTATTAAGATTTTTGGATATATTTTCCATCTTCTAAATAAAGTGATCATCAGGGAACCTGGAGCGTATGAACATTAATCTTAAGGATAACTCCATTAGATCTTTGTTCATATGCATCAGGTAAATTGATGGGAATTTATTTTTCTCTAATGCAACACTTATTGTTGAGACTCAACAATTTCCCTATGATCAATCATGTGTGTGAATGATCATATTAGTGGCTTGTTGCCATATAGGATGAAGATTATGAGCTCTAATGATGTATGGAACTCCATAGAATTTCCTCAGTGAGTTGTTGTGACGTTTGTGTTATTACTATGACATGCTCTTGTGCTGACTTAGTTGATAATGTATGTATGACTCAACTGTATGTTTTTTCATGGCTGAAGTTGACATAAGGCATGTTATCTAAATAAATACGATTATGAGATAATACAAGCGTTGGAACACTCATACTATAAGACAAGGGGGAGTAAGATCACTACCTTGTGGAGATAGAATATTTTGGCAAGCCAAGTAATTTCTATCTTCTATTTGTAACATGAAGGATCTTGGTGATGCCTCATACTTTGCTTGTATTGAGTTTCGCCAAGATATAGGTCCAAAAGGAGTATAAGTTTTATTATGATGACATACGTTGATAGAGTACGGAAGAAAATATTACGTGGTAGTACTCTATCACACCTGCTACTAAAGTCAAGGGCAATAAATATGGACACTTTAGTGTCCAAGGAACCATTATGAACTGATCAGGTAATGTTAGTTCCTTATGCTTCAGCAGTCAGAAGCAATGTAAGTATTCAAATATGAACTTGCCCTATCTATGATCGGGATAATTGGCAAATATGCAAGTCCCGAAATGGACCACTGGAGAAGCCGCGAAAAGTCTTGTAGATATGTGAGGCAATAAATGTTTACATGCTCACTAATAAGAAGTATGGTAACCTTGATATCCTCGGTTATTCAGACATTGTTTCTGCAAGGTGTGTGGATATTAAAGTTTCCACGTTATGTTACATCCTCACTCTCGCATATGGAGCTATATCGTGGAAAAGCTCCATAATGACATTGATGGCATTAGAAATAATGCAATTTATGATGTGGCATGTTAAGAGGCTATTGGGCAGGTTGTATGTCAAAGAAGTTATATTCCCAAAATTAAGGTGGTAGACAACATTCATAAAAACCACCTACTGCATTATGAACACACAGTTTTCTATGCAAGTAACAACAAGACAAATGGTGTTGCCAAGACCATTGACAATATGTTTTCATGTTGTGAAAGATAGAATCCAGGATCAAGCTAATGATGTTAAGCATATAAAAATGATTTGTATGTATTACGGATCCGTTTACCAAAGGCTCACCACCCATATTTATGATTATGTTGCCGGCATGGGTTAGGAAAGCTTTTTGATCCTGGAAATTAGGACCATCTTATAAACCAACTCCCGTAAAGTATTATGTTTTCCATTTCAAGATAGAATGATGTACTATAGGTAATGAGGTTCAGTGGCATCTCATTGGCCATTGTAACACTTTATTTTGGTGTGTTATTCCTATCGAGTGTGGGCTTATGATGTTTGTTAACCTTACGGTTAAGGGGGAGAATGTTGGAATTAATCTTCAGTTGTAACAAACTGAGAGATAAGGGGGAGCTAAACCTCCCATGTACATGCCCTGATCGGGGGCATCAAACCAACGACTTGGTCTCGGTCCCGCCTCCTGGCACCTAATATCAAAAAGAAAAGGACCCCTCCCGTGGAAAAAACTAACAATCGCACATGGGGGTAGGCCACGTCCTCTCTTCAACAACCGATCCTAAAGAGGTGCTCAAGGAGACAAAGACCGACTACCACCACCGGCCACCACCAGGGTAGTGCCGATGACGTGTCTACTCCGACCAACTGTTGCATCTGCAACGGATGCCACGATGATCAGGCCAGCGGCGCTACTGGATTGATGTTGTACTTCTTCCCCGACCATCTCATCGGTGCTGGAGGATCAAGGTGCAGCCACGGGCTACACGCCATCTAGCAGGCACGGGGACTTCGCCCAGTTCCTGTAAGTTCTCACGCTTCCGCTCATGTAGGTGTCCTAATCACGAGATCAATATCAAGTAATGTTAAGGATTTATTTAACAAGAGTATGCTCTGGAAGAGGATGCACGCACAGCCAGAGGCAGCAATACGTGCGCCAATGGACGTCGACCCTGTCGTGAGTACAAGAGTAGGCGGAATACATGGTCGCGGATGACGCGCCGGCAGTCACGGTTCCATGTACGCTTCCACGATGACATCGACGAAGCTGCCAGCGAGTAGCTTGGCGACAACTCCGGCTCGGCGACAACATTGGAGGGGCTGCCAGCGTGCGGCCCGGCGCCATCTACACTGCCACGACAGTGTCGGAGCTGCCAGCCTGTAGCCCGGCGCCATCTGCACCACCCGTGACCATGTTGGAGTCGTCTCCATCGACCTCTGACTCGATGAGGAAGACCGCTTCATTGATTGGATGCTGACACCTTCATCGACTTCTCACCCGGCGAGGGTGCTAACTACCTTAACCACGTCGGTGCGATTGCTATCAACCTCTGGCTCGGCGAGGAAGGCCAGTTCATTGAGATGCCATAGACACCTTCATCGAGTTCACATCCACGCAAGGGTGTTGACTACCTCGACACGCCGCCTTGTACCTACATAGACATAACATCGATATCTTCATCGACATCTCATTCGGCGAGGACGCTAACCACCTCGGTGCACCGCACCTACACCGACATGGAGTCGCCAACCTCATCAACTCTTCAGATGGCAATGACGCCATCCACAGCGTCTCGTCCGAACGCCTACATGATTTGCCATCTTCATTGGCTTATCATCCGGCGAGGACGCCGACTGCACTGGCACGTCGTCATTCTTCTACGCCAACCGTCTACATCGAGCGGAGGTCGTCTCCATAACTGTGATGACCCGAAGTCTACATCGACGAGTTCGTACTGTCGTCATCTTCAAGCAAAGCCGCCGCGCGGCGACACTCAAGTCTACTATGACTTCTACATTAACACTCTTCCTCAGCATCATCCAAGCTCCAATGAGGCGAAGCCACTTCACCGTCTTGTCTTTCTTCGATGAAAGCTATCCATATCTTGTCGGGCACCGACGAGGCGAAGGCAAGACATCCAGTCCGACACCAACGAGGCGGACACCATGAGGCAAAGGCCGCCCATCTTTCTGAGCCGACGAGGCCAGACATATTCATCATCGGACATTGAAAAGTCGGAGGGATATGGCTAAGCATCGCCCGAGCGATGGATGTACCGCTCCACCCTTCTATCCCACCACATCATCATTAACCTTCCTGACAAGGAGGTCTTCACCATCGACCTCGATGCACCGTGGGAGCTCTACTTTGACGGCGCCTATCGCATGGACGCCGATGTTGATAGAGCCCCAAGACGAAGGGCAGGCGCGGGTTTGGTGTTCAAGACGCCGCAAGGAGGGGTGATGTATCACTCATTTTCCCTCCTCAAAGAAGAATGCTCAAATACTGAAGCGGAGTATGAGGCGCTCATCTTCGGCCTTCTCCTAGCACTCTCCATGGATGTCCCTTCTTTACGGGCCTTTGGTGACTCCCAGCTCATTGTTCGTCAAGTCAACGACATCTATGAAGTTCGCAAGCCTGAACTGGTGCCGTACTACACTGCGGCCCGGAACCTAATGGAAACATTTCAACATGTTGAAGTGCTCCATGTCCCCCAAGCAGAAATGCGCCTGCTGATGCCTTGGCAAAACTAGCGGCAGCACTGGTGCTCCCAGATAATAAAACCATGCAGGTAAATGTTGAAGAAAGGTGGCTCCTCCCAGTTGTTCTAGAGCTTATCCCGGCGGAGTACGAAGTCAACTCCATCATGACAAACACCATGGAGGAAGACGAGTGGCTGCAACCTTTCCTCGACTACTTCAAGCATGGCAGCCTCCCCGACGACCCCGTCGCAAGACGCCAACTACAACGACAACTCCCCTTTTGTCTTTATGAAGCAGGTGTCCTATACAGGAGGTCCTACTTTGATGCGTCAATCAAGGTGAAGCCGAGAAGATCCTCCAGGAGATGCATCATGGAGTCTGTGGCGGGTACCAAGGATGGGCCAAGATGTATCATAGTATACGTCTAGCAGGATACTACTGGCCCGGCATTATGGCGGACTGCCTTCAGGTGGCTAGATCGTGCCACAATTGTCAAGTTCATGGTGATTTCAAGCACAGGCCGCCGGTCCCTCTTCACCCTACCATTCCCTCTTGGTCATTCGATGCCTGGGGAATTGACATCATCGGCCCTATTGACCCTCCAACTTCCAGGGGGCACCGCTTCATCCTCGCCGCGACAGAATACTTCTAGAAGTGGGCGGAAGCTGTTCCATTACGGGAGGTGAAGAGTGACAATGTCATCAACTTCCTAGAGCGAAACATCATATATCGCTTTGGGATACCTCATCGGATCACCTCCGACAACGGCAAGGCCTTCAAGTCCAACAAGATGTACAGGTTCACGGAGAAGTACAAGATCAAGTGGAACTACTCCACCGGCTACTACCCTCAAGCTAACGGCACGATTGAAGCTTTCAACAAGACGCTCGGCAAGATACTCAAGAAGACGGTGACAAGGAATCGGAGAGACTGGCATGATCGTCTCTTTGAGTCCTCATGGGCGTACCATGTCACAGTCCGTCTCCAACACAGGCGACTCCGTTTTCTCTCGTTTACGGGAGTGAGGCGGTCCTACAACTGGAGGTCTAGCTACCCTCTTTGGGGGTGGCTATCCAAGATGAATTCACCCACGATGAACATGTACAACTGCGGTTTCAGGAGCTCAACGCCCTTGAAGAGGGGCGACTTAATGCCCTACAGAACCTGGAGCTTTATCGCCAGAATATGGTGAGAGCTTACGACAAGCTCGTCAAGCAACACGTCTTCTGAAAAGGTGAGTTGGTTCCCGTGCTCAGGCGACCCATCATCGTGACGCACAAGACGAAGGGCAAGTTTGAGCCAAAGTGGGAAGGGCCATACGTCATCGAGCAAGTCTACGACAGAGGAGCATACCAGCTCGTCGATTCTCAGGGAGTCCGACCAATGCCCCCAATCAATGGAAGGTTCCTCAAAAAAATATTGTTCTTAAAATTTTGCCTCTTTTGTTGCCTTTCGGATTTTCATTGGGGAAACTTTTTCTGTGGGCTTTCGGATCCATGATGCATTCTCCTTAGCATTTCGTGGATATATCTAGTTTTTCCCAATTTTTACGGACTAAGTCCAACAAGAAAATGGCTTTCCCCTATCGCACTACGCTGTTGATTGAAGTTTCGGCTACCCTAGGACTTGTTGGAGGGAGGCACATTGTGTCGATTTGCAGGTGGAGCGGCTCCTACACCCACAATGCACGACACGTATCAGGTGCACGCTTCCGGAGGCAGCGGAGATGATTACTTGGGAACTTCTGAGTATTGAGACCCCGCGCTCTTCATCTTTTTCGGCATGCCTCGTGTTCACATAGGCTCGCACTCCAGGCAAGACCATAGGAAAAGATCATGGAGGGTTGCCTGACCCAACACAAGTTGTTTCGGTGCGTAGTCACATGGCAACCCTGTGGTGCGCCACGAGAAGCCCAGATAATGTGCTAGAGGGTTTTTCCTAGTCCACAGAGGTGAGCTGTTCCCTTCCAAGTTCTCAAGGTGGGTCCCAAAGAATCCTGGAAGAAGAATCCCCAAGAAGTTCGAGCCGAATGTAAAAAAAAGTCCATGAAGTCCGCACAAATGCATCATCCGTGTGAGCAATCAAGATGAAATTCTGAAAGTCCAAGAAGCAAATTCAAAAAAGAAAATCCCAACAGTCCAAGAAGCAATCAAGTGGTCCCAAGCAGTAAGGGACCCACTGGAAGGAAGGCGAGAGGTAGCTGTTCACCACCCCTCAATATGCATGAAGAAAAATCGCCAAGCTGTTGTCCCAAAACCATTTACCCTGAACTTATCACACCCAAGTCTCTGGGCTCATGGGGCGTGTGCAGGGGGCATGTTGAGCTGTGGGGCCCTCTGTATGATGATGGGCTAGAGTGTGAATTTTTGTTGCCTCTCGGAAGCATCCCGAAACACGGCGTCTTCATACACGTACACCAAAGCTATTTAAATTGTTGAGTTGCAATCGTCAAGGTCTTTCGACGGTTCCCAATGACAAGCCCTTCGGTAGTCTTCTCGGATATCACGCCTATAGCTCATGTATAATGGGAAAGCTAACATTTTAAAACCCACATTTTTTCCCTTTCTCTTTTTCGCCTGTTTTCGTTGGTGGTCCTAGTTGTGCTCGTCCAACATCTTTGCAGCCATGGAGAGGCACTCTCTGTCATCGTCGACGACTTTTCGACAGCAACCACTACATCGAACTATGTCCTGGGTGCAGCAACACCGACGACAGCCCAACAACCAATGGTCTACACCGACACGCATGATGGGCGCCAGAAGGCAACACCGGTGCTCACGAAGGTGGAGCCAGTTCGTCTCCGCGACCCCATTTCCAACAACAATGAAGTATGGGGGCAACGACAACCCCTCAATTATCCATAAGGCCGATGGCGTCCCGGCGCACCACCAGAATTGTCACACCATGGATGGTGTGACGGTTCGCTCAACGAAGGGGAGCTATCGACGGTCTACCGATGCCTCGCCTACATCAACACAAGGAGATCACGGGAGCGGTGCAACGCGCCAGTGCGGCCAGCGTGAATCTGTGAAACCCTCCAATCTAGTCGTCTTGCACTGTAGCAGCTAGACGGTCGCAACGAGATTGTTAAACAAGTTCTTTTTGTTTTCAGGATAAGCCATGATGTTTCGCCATGGAATGAAGACGGAATAGGGTTGCTCTCGTTGACTGGCATCGTGCCCATTATACGATCCAACGAGCTCCATAAAAGAATGCAAGTGTAGATGGACATGCCTACACCAATTTACATTGTTACTACACTATCATCTTTGGGGACCGCTTTCATTCTGTCACACAGAGAGTCGGTCCTTCTTCGTTTCTTCAGGTTTCACACATGTTGGTATACCGAATCAATCCAGGAGAAATATTCGTCGAGTCAAGCTCGATTTGCTTCGCACTCAAGCTCAACTCGACGAGGGGGCATTTGTTCGACGGTATTTTGTGCATTGCTGCATAAAATAATAATTTTATTTTCAATGAGTTGTGATGCAGGTTATCTATGCAAAGGCAAGTGGTTAATAATACAAAGGCAAAATGCTATTGCATGGCACATACCCGCACGTACTCGAACAGGCACATGCATGAAATCATGGTGCAACTACTACATGTGCATGCGCACACACGTCCTGGCAGTGGGCATTTTTAGTCTAGACACGTAGCTTAGCTTAGACACATATACATAGTTACGTATTTGAATACCGGCGAGCTCGCGTTACATATCCGAATACCCGTTTGTATGCATACATCATATAGGTACGTATTCAAGTATCTACGTCTGGCCGGTGAGCGCGCACGCATACTTCTCCGAATACCCGATATACATGTACTTCGTTTCCTTCTTTTGATATTTGGACAGGTACATGAAATATGGGCGTGTCTTCGATGGATGCAATCTAACACATAGGAGACTAGAATCAGATGATAGGCTCACGTGAGCAGCCTATGTGCATATATTTGGCAAGCCATCAAGAATTGGAAACGGATACAACCGACCACAGAACCACATAAAAAAGGTACGCGCTAACTAACATAGTATATATGGGGTTGATCATTTCCTTTTATATGTACAGACTTGGACGTCAAGAGAAACAATAGAAGGAAATATTGGGACGGTGCAACTCTACCCGTCCAACACCACAGCCTATATAAGCTAGCCAACCAAGGCACCAGAAAGGGAGGAGCTAGCTAGCAAAGTTGGTGCAACAACAAACGCAGCCGAGAAGACAACGGCGCGTCCGCGGCCGCGCGTTCGTAGGCATCAGATGTGATGAGCCCAGAAACGCCGGCCACAACGGCGGCCTGCCCACGGCGAGGATGCAGACGCCCGAGGAGATGAGCCCCATTGATTAATTTTATTTGTTATTGTGTATTTCATCTATCAGGTGCCGCACATCCACCCAAGAACGCGGCAGAGGAGAGAGTCGAGAGAAGTCGGAGGGAGGCGCGCCTCTTGCGGCAGCGTCGAGGAGACCGAAGAAAAAACACCCGACGACTCACGCACCAGAAGAAGCATCAGGAGAAGAGAAGCCACGGAGCAGACGTGCCTGCGGCAGCGGTGGCACGCAAGCCAACAAAGATGCGGCGATGACGACAGGGACGACGCGGAGGCACACACTCGATGGCAGCGATGAGCGCCTGCAATGGATTGCCTCCAACTGGAGTCCAGCTGCCCGCAAGCAAAGTGACGCCTGCCGGTATGGAGAGCAGAGCAAGCCCCACTAATTTATTGTACTTCTTATCTTTCATATTACAGGTGTTACAGCAATCCAAGCAGGCAACCCACGCAAGAAGAGGCAGCCGGCGAGGCAACAACACCTCGCGTAGGCTCCTGCACGCATACAGACAAGAGGAGATGGCCAGCCAGGAGAGGTGCGCCCACGGCGGCGGCATGTAAGGTGGCGTCGCTCGCTACAGAGCACCACACATGTGAGAAGACCGGGGTATGCGGCCGCGGCAACTGCACCCCGTCCAAGCATGAAGATGCGCCGGCCGGCGACGGCAACGCTCACGGTCGTTGCGTGGTTCAGGTACGATGGATGCCCTTGTTTATTTTTCTTCTTTTTCGTTCTTAATTTACCAGGGGCCAGAAATACAAACACGGAGAGGAGGCACAGGAGGAGAAGAGGGCTACGTACGGGAGAAGGAGACGCGCCCATGGCGGCGGCGTCCATAGAACTCAGGCGGCAAACACAACCAGACGCGGCAGGTGGCGTTTGTACCTGAAGAGACCAAGACGGGCTATGCACTCAGGAGAACGCGTCCATGGCAGCGGACGCATCCATGGCGGCAGCGTGTATCAAAGTCACAGTAATCTTTCTTTTTCTATGTGTTCTCAGCTATTTTGCAGAGGGTCCGAGGCGGGAGAAGGGCAAAGGCTTCACCCAGCAAACGCACTCGGCGGAGCGACTACATGCAAGTCTAACACACACCCAGGAGGGAGATGCACTTGTGGAGGACACGCCCATGGTGAAGGCGTGTGCGCCAAGGAGGAGCGCGGTGGCGCCCTCGACGGATACACCGGCGGCGCTGACGAAGGAGCGTTAGCACACCCTCTTCTGTCTCTACAGTACAACGGAGGATGACGTCGCTGTGCCGCGGTGGATCGCGGCACGGAGTTCGCCAAGATGACGCCGATGTCAACATCATCAACTCGGCGTCGCAAGGATCATGATGGTGAGCTCGCAAGAAGGACGCCCGCCATCCACTTCGACATGCTGGAGCTAGAGGACGGAGGTGTGGCGCCCGTTGGGGATGATGTCGATGTCTACTTCATCAAGCTGGAGCCTGGAGGCGCGGAGCATGTAGGGATGGTGCCGCGTGCCGCGGAGGATGGCGAGACGGAGCCTGCTAGGACGACGCCCGTCATCTTCTTCATCAAGCCGGCGCTATTGAGTACGAAGGCGTGGAGGCACGGGATGATGGCGCCATGGAGTTTGCCAAGATGATGCCAATGTCAACAGCATCAACCTGGTGCCGCAAGGATCGTGACGGGGATCTCACAAGAAGGACGCCCGCCATCCACTTCGTCATGCTGGAGCTAGAGGACGGAGGCGTGGCGCCCATTGAGGACGCCGCCGACATCTACTTTGTCAAGCTGGAGCCCGAAGGCGCGGAGCACGTAGGGATGGTGCCGCGTGCCGCGGAGGATGGCGAGACGGAGCTCGCTAGGACGACGCCCGTCATCTTCTTCATCAAGTTGGTGCCATTGGAGGACAAAGGCGTGGAGGCTCACAACGATGCCGCCACCGTCCCGCTTTGGATGGCGGCGCGGAGCTCGCCAAGACGTGCCCAGCGCCAACACCTGGTACCGCAGAGAATCGCGGCATGGAGCTCGCAAGGGGGACACCATCAACGTCAACATTATCAAGTTGGACCGGAGGCATGGAGCTCGCGGGACATCACCACCAAGTCTACCTCGTCAAGATGGAGCCCACAACACGGAGCCAAGAAGATAACACACACCCTTGGTGCCGTCCGTGACCTGAAGGAGAAGATGGTGCCACATGACGGTCTCCACGACCCGGAGCCCATGAAGACGAGGCGTGATGGCGAGGAGGCGACGTGACTTCACCAACACTAACTCCTGATGGCCTCGTGAGGCGGTGCCCTTGTCTTGGAGGACCGCCATAAACACGGCGTCCAGCCGAGACGAGGCGCCAACCACACCGGCTCTGCCGATACGAGCGAGCGTTGGTTTTACACCGACGCCGGTATCCATAAGAATACTCCCGCGAGGCGAACCCCTTGCATACCCGATGAAGCCATTGCATCGTAAAGAAGTCCGAGCTGAGCAGGACCCATGCAACTTCAACACCGACTACATCAACGTTGTCAAGACCGACGAGGCGCGACGGCGCGGGCGAACGTGGCCAACACAAAGCCATGTTTTAAGCGGCACGTGTACCGACGAGGACACGGGCTTTGTGTAGGACCTTGAAGTATGTCTAGAGGGGGGGTGATTAGACTACTTGACCAATAAAAACTTAACATTTTTCCAATTTTAGAGTTTGGCAGATTTTAACTATTTTAAGACAAGTCAAGCAATCATCACACAATACAAGCAAGCATGCAAAGAGTGTATAGGCAGCGGAAATTAAAGCATGCAACTTGCAAGAAAGTAAAGGGAAGGGTTTGGAGGATTCAAACGCAATTGGAGACACGGATGTTTTTGGCGTGGTTCCGAATGGAAGTGTAGGTTTAGTCTGATGGCTCTCTCCACGAATGAAGAGGTGGTGGAGGGGTATATATAGCCTCCACACAAAATCTAACCGTTACACACAATACCAAACTCGGTGGGACCGAATCGTTAAACTCGGTCGGACCGATTTAGTAAACCTAGTGACCGTTAGTGATTTTCGGTGGGACTGACATGCATCTCGATGAGACCGATTCAGTTAGGGTTAGAGCATAACATAATCTCGGTAGGACCGATTACACAAACTCGGTGAGACCGATTTTGGTAATTAGCTAACCAGAGAGTTGGTCAGGTAAACTCGGTGGGACCGATTTGCTCTTTTTCGTGAGACCGAAATGTTACAAAAAGGAAACAGAAAGTTTACATTGCAATCTCGGTGGGACCGATCGCTCACTTCGGTTAGACCGAAACGTTACGAAGGGAAACAGAGAGATTACAATCCCATCTCGGTGAGACCGAGATCCATATCGGTAAGACTGATTTGCTTAGGGTTTGTGCCAGTGGCTATGACTTTTGGAATTGGTGGCGCCGGATTGGAAGAATCGGTGTGACCGATTTTGGCTTTAGTTTTAGGTCATTTGTGGATGTGGGAAAGTAGTTGAGGGTTTTTGGAGCATATCACTAAGCACATGAAGCAAGAGGCTCATTAAGCAACACCTCATCCCTTCTTGATAGTACTGGCTTTTCCTATAGACTCAATGTGATCTTGGATCACTAAAATGTAAAATGAAGAGTCTTGAGCTTTTGAGCTTGAGCCAATCCTTTGTCCTTAGTATTTTTGAGGGATCCACTTTCATCATCCATGCCATGCCATTCATTGAGCTTCCCTGAAACAATAGTCTTGGAATAGCATTAGCTCATTGAGCTATATGTTGTTATGAATTACCAAAACCACCTAGGGATAGTTGCACTTTCAATCTCCCCCTTTTTGGTAATTGATGACAACATATAGATCAAAGCTTCGACAAATGATAATAACATTTAAATAACATCGTCGCTTTGATAAGTATGTGATAAGCAAGAGCTCCCCCTAAATTTGTGCATAGTTTTAGATTTGCTTTGGACTGCAAATGCACAATGAATTAGGCTCATGGGTTACTCTTCCATGTCACATACATCTTGGTGGGGCGCTCAAAATAATAGACAATGAATACATGCACTCATCACCAAGCATAGTGAGTGATCACATAAAATAGGTAGGATAATATCATCAAACATGCATAAGTGTAGCTTATGATCAAACACATGATCATCAATGTCTCACAAGCATAGTATCTCAACCAAAAGCAAACAAAGATTGAAAAACCACCAAATAAAGCAAGAGAGAACAAAAGCAACACTCTCTCTCTCGAAGCCTATGATCTATACATTTTTCTCCCCCTTTGGCAACAAGTTACCAAAAAGTTCATAGAAAATGCATAGTGCTAGTTCGATTCTCAGGCTTGATCTTCTGGTGGTGGTGTCCTGATAACTCCAAAGACGAAGGCTTCAGTTGATGTAGAGGGTGCTGGAGTTGATGCTGAAGCTGGTTGCACTGGAGCTGAAGGGGCAGTAGCTGGTGCTGAAGTTGTTGCTCTAGTGTATGTCACTGGCACTGCAACTGACCTCTGGGCTCTGGGCACTCTGGCAAACACATTGGTGGTAGTCTTGCCCTTCCTCTCCTGCATGTCATCCTGCAGTTGCTCCACAACTGACTGAATCTCAGTTACCTCGACATCTATATCATAGAATTTTTGTTCCATGATTCTTTCCAGGCTCTCCTGGTTTTGAGTTAGGGTGGCCAACCCCTTCTCAATCCTTAGAGATGATGCTATCAAGTAACCAAGCGGCTCATGTTTGGTTTTCAAGAAATATTCAGATGTCTCCTCTTGAGTTGGCATCTTGGCAACCTTCTCCTTCCTCGCCTTCTCCTTCTTCTCCTGAGCTTGAACTGATGATGGATCATCCTCATTCATGACAACCTCATTGTCCTCAAAGTCTGGATAAAGTGGAAAGTGTTCCTTATCCAACTGATATTTTCCTGTGCCCATCTTTGAGTTTATCAATTCTTGAATCTGAGGTGCATATCTACAGCTCCTCTTCTGATGTGCTGCAGTCCTCTTGATTGTTTCAACTATAAGGCTCATGACTTTGAATTTTTGTGGCACATCAAATAAATGCAACATATTGATGGCATGCCCTCTGATCATGTTATGGTCACCTGACTTGGGCAACAAAGTGTGCCTCAGAATCCAATTTATGGTAGCTAGCCCTGACAGCAGAAAGTGGACTGATCCAAAAGTAAAAGTCTCTAGGGCTTTGTCTGGGATCTCCTTGTACATGTGTGCCATGGTATTGTGTCCCATTTTCTTCTTGGCATATACATCCAGATCATCATTTTCCTTTGGGGAATTTATCAGACTTGCCCATTCTTCTACAGTGGACTGGTACCTTGTACCTTCAGACATCCAAACTATTCTTCCATCTGGGTAAAAATGTGTTGTGGAGTAGAATTGCATGATAAGTTCATCATTCCAATTTGTGAGCTTTTGCCCAACAAAATCTGCAACTCCACAAGCAACAAAGCTGTCTTGCACTCTAGGATAGTGCTCTTCATTCTCCTTGATGTATTTCCAGTCAACCCACCTCATGTCACAGACTATGGGCTTCTTGTCCAACAGAATTGTTTCATAGAAGTCCTGTTGTTCCTTTGTATGGAACATGTAGTCAACAGCAGTTCTTCTCCTTGTGGCATATGGATCTGCCATTCTCCATAGTCTCAGCCCTGAATCCTTCCTGATTCTCATGTCCTCAGCCACAGGATGGGCATCATTGTGGTCTAGTATCTTGGGCTTGAGCTTCCTTAGAATCTGTCCTTCTTCATCTTCCACCTCAGCAACCTCAGGCACTGGGGCCTTGTTCTTCTCAGCAGCTGGAATACTCCTGGTATTCCTCTTTGGTGCAGACTTGGCCTTGGGGGAAGCTTTGGGTGCTTCCTTGGGCTTAGATGTTGCAGCCCCAGATCTGATTGCATCACCCATAAGCTTTGGTGCCTTTGGTGCTGGTGCAGAAGGCTCTTCCTCTTCCATCATTGAAGGTTGCCCTACAACTCTGGCTATGGTCTTCTTGACCCTTTCCTTCCTCTTCTTGCTTTCATCAGCTGGCTCTTTGGGATCGGGATTTTCAGGCAGTTGAGTTGATGCTCTGGCCTTTGGCATAGGTTGCCTTCTTGCAGGCCTTTTAATCTTCATGCCTGGCTTTATGTCCTTTGCTGAGCCATATTCCTTCTTGAGCACCACTTTCTTGGAAGTAGCCTCATCCTCCTCAGCCTTGTAATCTTCATCCTCTGAATCTGAAGTTCTTTTCCTCCTTTGCCTAGTTGCAGCCTTAGGCAAATTCCTAGGAGTACTTCTGCTCCCTTCATCTGAAGTACTGGAGGGACTAGTGCCCTCACTCAAGTTCATCTGCTCTTCTTCCCTATTCTGGCTGTCACTTTGATCAGACATTCTGCACAAGCTGACTGCTGCCCTGTGAAGAGTTATAGATGACATAGAAAAGATGAACATCACAAAATGCAGAGGTTTTTGCAAAAGCATGACTCAAAAGTTCAGTTTTAGTTTTCCACAGAAAGCATTTCGGATCCACCGATTTTCAAACTCGGTGATACTGAAGCAGTTTTTGGAACCTAAACTGATGACCTCGGTTGGACCGAGTTTCAGTTTGGTGGTACCGAGACTGCTAGGGTTTCACAGAATTCTCAAATCGGTTGCACCGATTAGTAATTCTCGGTCAGACCGAGAGTCACTAGTGCAATGGCATAAGCCAAATCGGTGAGACCGAGTTTTTCAACTCGGTGGGTCCGAGATGGTTTCGGCGGAAACATAAACCTAAAAATTTGAATCACATCTAATCTATGAACTACTTTGGCTGGATAGATGTAACGCCCCGAGACCGACGCTCCAGAAGACTTCCAGCTATTCCGAGTTTCGCCGTGCGAGTTTTTGTTTGTTGCTTTCTTCTTAGCTTCATTTGCATTGCATCATGTCATCATCCAACCCTTTTTAAAACTCAACTAAATAAATTGTATGGATTTTTGGTCCATTTAAACCGACGGAACTCACATGGTGACTTCTCTTTATAACATACCCTCCCGATATTTAGGGAGCTATATTATAAAATATTCCATTGTTTCGGAAATCACCACAACACACTTGCAAATAATTCTCCATGCCGTTGTTATCTCAATTCTTGTTCTCCAACCTTGCCCGTATTTATTTCATCATTTTCCGGAGCTCCACCAAAAATCCGAACATTTTTGGACCTTCCTTTCATCAAGTCCTAGTTCAAACCCATTTGAATTTCAAATGAGTTTGAATTTAATCTTTCAATCTTGGCCTTTCTATTTTTCTCGGAACAAACTCATTTTTGCGAGCCCGGAAAAATTATCCCCATGTCCTACTTCTTCCCCTAACCCCTCTTTCTTTTCTTTCCTATCTCTGTTTTGTTTTTATTTTCTAAAGAGAGAGAGAGAGAAGGAGCCTTGCAGCCCAGCCAGGCCTCTGGCCATTCCCCTCCCCACCAGGCCGGCCCAGTCTCCCTAGGCCCATCTGCAGCCTAAGCAGGCCCAGCCACGGCAGCCTACCTAACCCTAGGCGCTCCTGCGCCCGATCCTCTCGCGTCCGCTCCCCTCGATCCCCTCGCCTCCCTCCTCTCGATCTCACCCTCTCCCTCTCGTCCTCCCACGCACGAGAGGAGCGCCTCGCCCGATCCCCTTCACAGCCATTCGGCCCGCGCCTCCTCGTCACCCGCGTCGCCTTCGCACCTCCAGCCGGCCACCAGAGCCCGCTCGCTGCCAGTGGGCTTTGCCTCGCCGCGCTGCCCCAGGTCGTTGCCCCTGCCGTCTCGGGCGCCGCAGCACCAGAGCGAGCTCGTCCTCCGCCGTTCGTCCTCTGCAGCTCCTCGCGCCTCCGCCTCGCCCCTCTCAGCCTCCTGCGCCCGCGCCCCTCCTCTGCCTCGCCTTCTCCTCCCGTCGCCCTGCCTCGACGCCCGCACCTTCGCCGGCCTCGGCCTCCCGCGGCTGCCGCTGCTGGCCCCGCTGCCGAGCTCTCCACCGCGCCCGAACTCTCCCTCCACCCGCAGCGCCCGAACCCATCGCTCACGCGGCCCTCTCCGTCCTCGTCCCGATCGGGAGAGGCTCCCGAGCCGCGGCCGCCGCCCGGATCCAGCGCCCCCGCGACCGCCACGGTGCCCTGCGTCGCCGGAGTCCTGCGCCAAGACCTCCCCCGCCTCGGTTTCGGTCCTCCCCGCGCCGAGTCCCTCTGCTGCCCCCTGCTTCGTGCCTTCTGTCGTCGTCCCCATCGACCCGAGCGCGCCCCATAGCCTCAGCCTCGAGCTGTTGTCACGATGCCTACCCGAACAGGAGCAATTTTGGATCGCCAAGTCCCCTTCGGATTCATCAAGACCTTCATGCAGAACTACACCCGATGATGCGACAAGTACCCCGACAATGTGTACATCTACACCGCCAAGACCGGACCGACAAGTACCCCGACGTCGCGTGTACCACTACCGTCGACCTGAACATCTACGAAAACGTTGTACAACTACCGTCGCCAAGACCGTCAAGTTCGACTACCACCGACGTGTACAACTTCAGTTGCGAGAACGTCTACTTCCACTACGGCACGAGTACAACTACTTCCACTACAAGATGTACCACTACCGTCGCCACGTGAACAACTACTTCCCACGACGACCGTTGCGAGAACGTCTACTCCCATCTACACCGCATCGAACTCGAACCGCCCCGAAACGCACGCTTCGAAGGTATAACCCCGAGACGACGACCGCGATGAGATGCCCTTGCATGTATGAGATGCACCGTTTGCACCGTGTTCAAATTGTCACTCGTTTTCCATGCCACTAACCCGTGGGAACCCGGTAGTCGGGAGCACCCCACCATCTCTAGCATGTTGCGCACATCGGCACGCCTCCTTTTGCACCGGTATCTCCATGAGTTACCGGGACCGGAATGTTGCCGTGGCACCATTTTTGTTTCGCCGCCGTGGCACCCTTTTTGTTCCGCCATGGTGACTAATGCTTCATAACATGTTCATGTTATCGTTTTCATAAAATTTGCATCAACTTGTATATGTCATCCGCATCATGATAACAACATTTAAAATGTTTAAACTTGTTGTTGCATTAAATTGCTAAATGCATATGGGGATTTACCGGATTTGTTGTTTTTATATCCGGCCCCATTTAAATTGTTTAGATGGTATAGTTTATATTATGCCTCACCTCTTGCCATGTTTAACAACAGTTAATATTGTTGGACAGCATAACCGAGAGAGAACTAAATAATTGATGTGGTGTTCCGTCAACATGCACCTCATTGCATATTGAGCTCCACTTAACTTGTAGTATTGTTTGTTGCACTTTGCCATGCCATGCCTCATTAAACCGTACATGCATCATACTTGTTTGTGCATCATGACTTGTTTATGCTTGTGTGTTTACTATGTTGTTTGTTTCTTTCCGGGTTGCTTCTCTCGTTAGCTTCGGTTTCGTTCCGGAGTTGTGAGGATTTGTTCGTCTACGACCGTTTGTCTTCTTCTTGGATTCGTTCTTCTTCCTTGCGGGATTTCAGGCAAGATGATCATACCCTCGAAATCACTACTATCTTTGCTATGCTAGTTTGCTCGCTCTTGCTATGCCAATGCTACGATGCCTACCTTTTGCTTGTCAGCCTCCCAATTGCCATGTCAAACCTCTAACCCACCATGTCCTAGCAAACCGTTGATTGGCTATGTTACCGCTTTGCTCAGCCCCTCTTATAGCGTTGTTAGTTGCAGGTGAAGATTGAAGTTTGTTCCTTGTTGGAACATGGAGATGTTGTTCCTTGTTGGAACATGTTTACTTGTTGGGATATCACAATATATCTTACTTAATTAATGCATCTATATACTTGGTAAA
>NC_041389.1:133350168-133358390 GCF_002162155.2 Triticum dicoccoides
TTGGGCTATAATGGGAACCCCTTGACAGTTCGCCTTAAGTAAAGCTCTTCCAGCAATGCCCAACATTGGTTTTACCATTTGCACTAACAACCTACCACCTTCCCTTGGGTTCTGCAGACTCAAGGGTCATCTTTATTCTAACCCCCCCGGGCCAATGCTCCTCTGAGTGTTGGTCCGAACTAGAGCCCTGTGCAGCGCCCCCTCGGGGAAACTCGAGGTTTGGTTTTAGTTGTACGGATTGCTCATCTGAGTGTGCCCTGAGAAAGAGATATGTGCAGCTCCTATCGGGATTTGTCGGCACATTCGGGCGGTGTTGCTGGTTTAGTTTTACCCTGTCGAAATGTCTTGTTGTACCAGGATACCGAGTCTGATCGGAGTGTCTCGGGTGGAGGTCTATTCCTCCGTTGACCGTGAGAGATTGTCATGGGCTAAGTTGGGACACCCCTGCAGGGTATTATCTTTCGAAAGCCGCGCCCGCGGTTATGTGGCGGATGGGAATTTGTTAACGTCCGGTTGTAGAAAACCCGAAGTTGACCTTAATTAAAATACATCAACCGTGTGTGTAACCGTGATGGTCTCTTCTCGGCGGAGTCCGGGAAGTGAACACGGTGTTGGAGTTATGCTTGACGTAGGTTGCTATAGGATCACTTCTTGATCATAGTTTCTCGACCGTGCTTTGCCTTCTCTTCTCGCTCTCTTTTGCGATTTGTAGCCACCATATATGCTAGTCGCTTGCTGCAGCTCCACCTCATTACTCCATCCTTTCTATAAGCTTAAATAGTCTTGATCTCACGGGTGCGAGATTGCTGAGTCCCCGTGGCTCACAGATACTTCCAAAACCAGCTTGCAGGTGCTGATGAGTCTGTGCAAATGACGCAACCAAGCTCAGGAGGAGCTCGATGAAGATCTTGTCCTTTGTGTTGTTTCCGTTCTAGTTGTTCAGTAGTGGAGCCCAGTTGGGGTCGATCAGGGACCTTTGTCGCATTTGGGGTTCTTCTTTTATTTTGGTTCCATAGTCGGACCTTGATTGTATCTGGATGATGTAATGCTTTATTCATGTAATTGTGTGAAGTGGCGATTGTAAGCCAACTATGTATCTTTTTCCCTTATGTATTACATGGGTTGTGTGAAGATTACCTCACTTGCGATATTGCTTTCAATGCGGTTATGCCTCTAAGTCGTGCTTCGACACGTGGGAGATATAGCCGCATCGAGGGCGTTACAAGTTGGTATCAGAGCCTTCCCCGACCTTAGGAGCCCCACTGCTTGATCGTTTTTAGCGGCCGAGTTGTGTCTAGAAAAATGTTTTGAGTCATTTAGGATTATATATATCGGAGAGTTAGGAATTCTTTTTACTCCCCAGTCTCTTCATCGCTCTGGTAAGGCATCCTGACGTAGAGTTTTGACTCTTCTCTTCTCAAATTTCACTAAAAAAAATTTTAGGATCACGCGGGTATCTTGGAATCGTTCCGATGGTTTTATGATGAGAACATTGTCTTGGTGCCTCCTGTCAGGGGTTTAGTGGAAGTGTCCCGGGGAGTTGAGCTCTGAGGTGTTGTCGTCATAATTTTATCGTTGCAGTTCTGGAATACCTAAGTTTAGTACACCGACATCGAAAATCTCTTTTATGCAGTTGTTGGTGAGATAACCCCGATAACCCAGTACTGAGGTGAGTACGGGAGTATTGCCATGACTTGTATAACGGATGCTTTTTGAAGGTTGAGGTAGACGATTTCCGAAGGTTTCTTGGTTATGTGTTGAAGGATGGATACAGCTGGATGTAGGATTTGTTAGTTTTGGGTGAGATATTATGCTTCCCCTGTATCCCCAACACCTGATTGCATAACCGGAAAATTTCGGGAGTTTCATAGGTGGGAATTCAAGTAGCTCTTAGGATATCTTTCCGACAGATGTATGATATGAAATTGGGGTTCGACGTCTAGTGGTCCGCCTATTCACGGTTGATTTTACAGTGGTCTCGTTGTGTCTTAAAGAGTCCTTGGCTATGCCGACTCGGGGACGCTTCGTATGTCATGTGCACTGCCTTGTACATGATGGTGCTGTACGATCGAGCCCGTGTAGGCCCCACCACGAAAACTTCGGACGAAATCTCTATCATATGTTTGTTCTGGCTTATTTTGCAAGCCAATCCTTTGTTTTGTTTTGAGTTGTGGTATTCGAGTTGCTTCGAAGTCAAATGTTGATTCCATACCTTTTCCAAATGGTGTTCTCATATTCCTATGTGAATACTAATCCTTCTTGATCATCGAGTCTGTCTTGTCAATCCTTTTGTTTAACCGGTGTGTCTCTCCTCAAGTGGATCCGTTCACGTCAACATTTGCAAGATCATTTATCACTTCTTCTCAACGGTGTTGTTTCATCCGTCTCCAAGTTGCCTTTGTTTTTCCCACCCTCCCTCCCTTTTGTTTTTCTTCAAGGACTCAGATTTCTTAATCGAGTATCCATTTTATTGATGGGAAGTTTCTCCATTCTTTTCCGTTAATGTTCTTATCCGGTGATTCTCATGAAGATTCTAATGGAGCTTCAAGTTCGTCATTCCTCGTTCTTTTCTTCTCCGGTGGATTTAATTCAAGCTTTGGTATTAAGCATACTCCTTTTCTTTTTTTTTCCAATGCTTTTCTTATGCCGGTGCACCTCTTAATCATCCATCTCTCGCTATTAAATTGTTCCGGAGTGCTCAAGATATCTCGAAGATTCGTGTTTCCACTATGCATTCGTTCAAGATCTTTCGAGGATGTTCTCTCATTCAAGTCTTTTATTTCAACCGGTGCAGCCTTTCTTTTAAATCTTTTCAACGGTGTTCTTTTGAGTGGGCCCTAACCCACAGGTCTTTTCCCAGGATCTTACCTGACTCTTCTATTTTCCCAGAGCTATCCTAAATTCTTCTCTAAGTTTGACGTAAGAATGAGTTATCATCAGTCAAATGCTTTTCTCCAAGATCTTTCAAATTCTTTTCATAGTTGGCTCAACCTCTTCGCTTTTGATTCTTCCGGTGTGCCTCAATAATTCTTGGTGGTGTTTCTCGTTGTCATTCTCATCATTTGAAGACCGAAGAAGAGTTTCTCTTTAATCTTGCTCTATTCTCTTCAAGATTCATGGTGCTAGCTTGTTGCCATCCTCTCATAATTGTTTTCGATTGTGAGAATCTTTTCACCCATCAGGAGATATTCAAGAGTCTTCTCAGTTTGTCATCCGGAGTCCATCAATTCAGGTTTATTCATTCTCAGCCGTCAGTTATCATTCTCCTATCTTGCCGGTGCATCTATCGAATATCCTCTAATCAGTTCTTGATCTCTTTGTTCTCATGTATCTAGTTTGTCTCAAGCACCTTCGTTCATTTGCTAATTCTTACCGGTGATGCACCCCTACTTCGATCATTTTCAATTCTTACGGTGGTTCTTTCAAGATCTCTCTTCCTTGTTCATCATATCAATTCATTTGTTGTTCCAATCCTACCGGTGGTTCGTTGAAGACCTTCTCAAGTTTTGATATATCTCTTTTAATCCTTTCTACGAGAATAAGTAGTATGCCAAATCCATTGTGGGTCATCAATTTAATTGATGAGGGATAAGCATAATGTAATTCTTATTCTTGTTTCATCGAGTAAATTCAATTCCTTATTCCGAAGGTTCATCCAAAAAATTCTTGGTTTCAATTGCTCATCCTTCTTTTTCGAAGTTCCAAGTTCTCTCGGTTATATAATCGCGAAGCTCCATCTAAATCATTGCAAGGCTTCACCTTGTGTTTTCAACTTCTCTTTCTTTTCATCATCCTTCTATTACCGGATTTCTTCATGGAGGCTATACATGATGGTTCGTCAAGGATTCCTTTTAATATCGAATTGTTCTTCAAGATTTCTCTTGAAGTTAAGATCTGTCAAGCCATACTCTAAAATAAACATGGTGCTCAACTCATGTTTTGTTTTGAGGAGTTCAAGCATTCTTCATCTTGCATTCCGAAGTGCAATTCTTTCTTCCTTATCTTCTGAGGTGGTGTTAGGTCATTCTTGATAATTTCTCCTCGTGTTTCATGATTGACATGTTGTCAGGAATGAGATATTTAAATCCATCTTTTTCTCTTTGTTCAAGAGATCTTTTCTACCGTCAATCTCTTCATTGGAGTTATCTTGGTATAGATTTCACCTAAAGCCTTCCGTTGTGAATGTTGCTATTTGTGGTGCTTATTAATGACCCAAGTTATCTCTTTTCCATCTTGATGGAACAAGCTTTCATCTCTTCGTTAATCTCAAGCAATTGTTTCCGTTAGTGGCTGTTTGTCACCTCATAATTTTGAGATGTTTCCATAAGACCACTACAAGCTTATTCTTTTCGTTTCGTTGTTGGTTTTCCAACAACTCCGTTCAATCCTTCTTTTTAAGGAGGCTCTTCCAAATTCAATGGTGGTAGAAGATGTCATTTTCTTCTCCGTCCCTTTATCCCAACGGTCTAACTTCTATTCTTTCGTTACGGAGGCATTGTGATGTTATGCTCTTCACACATCACCTCGTTTGGTGAGGATCGTCTTCTTTTCTTGCTTATCCAGTTAACCGGAGTGTTGTGTCATCTCTTCAAGTTCTTTTCATTTTTATCAAGTTTTCCTTCTTTCAGTCGGAGTGCTGCCCAAATTATATCAATCTTATTCCTTCTCTATCTAGTTTTAACCGGAGTGGTTTCAATATCTATCTTATCACTAAACCTCTTGGTTCTCGTCGTATCCCTTGTTCCTCTTTTCTAACGGAGTGTTTTCAACTTTGTTCATCTTCGTTGTTTTCTTTCATTCATCTTGCTCAACCTCTCAAGGTTCGTGGTTTCACTCGTTCGTCAAAGAAGCAACTTAGTTTACCCTCTTCTCTTCCTCTTCCGTTTCTCTCAGGTGCCATTCTAGATCTCGGGACGAGATCCTCTCGTAGTGGTGGAGTGTTGTAACGCCCCGAGACCGACGCTCCAGAAGACTTCCAGCTATTCCGAGTTTCGCCGTGCGAGTTTTTGTTTGTTGCTTTCTTCTTAGCTTCATTTGCATTGCATCATGTCATCATCCAACCCTTTTTAAAACTAAACTAAATAAATTGTATGGATTTTTGGTCCATTTAAACCGAGGGAACTCACATGGTGACTTCTCTTTATAACATACCCTCCCGATATTTAGGGAGCTATATTATAAAATATTCCATTGTTTCAGAAATCACCACAACACACTTGCAAATAATTCTCCATGCCGTTGTTATCTCAATTCTTGTTCTCCAACCTTGCCCGTATTTATTTCATCATTTTCCGGAGCTCCACCAAAAATCCGAACATTTTTGGACCTTCCTTTCATCAAGTCCTAGTTCAAACCCATTTGAATTTCAAATGAGTTTGAATTTAATCTTTCAATCTTGGCCTTTCTATTTTTCTCGGAACAAACTCATTTTTGCGAGCCCGGAAAAATTATCCCCATGTCCTACTTCTTCCCCTAACCCCTCTTTCTTTTCTTTCCTATCTCTGTTTTGTTTTTACTTTCTAAAGAGAGAGAGAGAGAAGGAGCCTTGCAGCCCAGCCAGGCCTCTGGCCATTCCCCTCCCCACCAGGCCGGCCCAGTCTCCCTAGGCCCATCTGCAGCCTAAGCAGGCCCAGCCACGGCAGCCTACCTAACCCTAGGCGCTCCTGCGCCCGATCCTCTCGCGTCCGCTCCCCTCGATCCCCTCGCCTCCCTCCTCTCGATCTCACCCTCTCCCTCTCGTCCTCCCACGCACGAGAGGAGCGCCTCGCCCGATCCCCTTCACAGCCATTCGGCCCGCGCCTCCTCGTCACCCGCGTCGCCTTCGCACCTCCAGCCGGCCACCAGAGCCCGCTCGCTGCCGGTGGGCTTTGCCTCGCCGCGCTGCCCCAGGTCGTTGCCCCTGCCGTCTCGGGCGCCGCAGCACCGGAGCGAGCTCGTCCTCCGCCGTTCGTCCTCTGCAGCTCCTCGCGCCTCCGCCTCGCCCCTCTCAGCCTCCTGCGCCCGCGCCCCTCCTCTGCCTCGCCTTCTCCTCCCGTCGCCCTGCCTCGACGCCCGCACCTTCGCCGGCCTCGGCCTCCCACGGCTGCCGCTGCTGGCCCCGCTGCCGAGCTCTCCACCGCGCTCGAACTCTCCCTCCACCCGCAGCGCCCGAACCCATCGCTCACGCGGCCCTCTCCGTCCTCGTCCCGATCGGGAGAGGCTCCCGAGCCGCGGCCGCCGCCCGGATCCAGCGCCCCCGCGACCGCCACGGTGCCCTGCGTCGCCGGAGTCCTGCGCCAAGACCTCCCCCGCCTCGGTTTCGGTCCTCCCCGCGCCGAGTCCCTCTGCTGCCCCCTGCTTCGTGCCTTCTGTCGTCGTCCCCATCGACCCGAGCGCGCCCCATAGCCTCAGCCTCGAGCTGTTGTCACGATGCCTACCCAAACAGGAGCAATTTTGGATCGCCAAGTCCCCTTCGGATTCATCAAGACCTTCATGCAGAACTACACCCGATGATGCGACAAGTACCCCGACAATGTGTACATCTACACCGCCAAGACCGGACCGACAAGTACCCCGACGTCGCGTGTACCACTACCGTCGACCTGAACATCTACGAAAACGTTGTACAACTACCGTCGCCAAGACCGTCAAGTTCGACTACCACCGACGTGTACAACTTCAGTTGCGAGAACGTCTACTTCCACTATGGCACGAGTACAACTACTTCCACTACAAGATGTACCACTACCGTCGCCACGTGAACAACTACTTCCCACGACGACCGTTGCGAGAACGTCTACTCCCATCTACACCGCATCGAACTCGAACCGCCCCGAAACGCACGCTTCGAAGGTATAACCCCGAGACGACGACCGCGATGAGATGCCCTTGCATGTATGAGATGCACCGTTTGCACCGTGTTCAAATTGTCACTCGTTTTCCATGCCACTAACCCGTGGGAACCCGGTAGTCGGGAGCACCCCACCATCTCTAGCATGTTGCGCACATCGGCACGCCTCCTTTTGCACCGGTATCTCCATGAGTTACCGGGACCGGAATGTTGCCGTGGCACCATTTTTGTTTCGCCGCCGTGGCACCCTTTTTGTTCCGCCATGGTGACTAATGCTTCATAACATGTTCATGTTATCGTTTTCATAAAATTTGCATCAACTTGTATATGTCATCCGCATCATGATAACAACATT
Source organism: Triticum dicoccoides (assembly GCF_002162155.2). Lineage (NCBI taxonomy): Eukaryota > Viridiplantae > Streptophyta > Magnoliopsida > Poales > Poaceae > Triticum > Triticum dicoccoides. The sequence goes on from NC_041389.1 coordinate 133,357,353, forward strand.
TAAAATGTTTAAACTTGTTGTTGCATTAAATTGCTAAATGCATATGGGGATTTACCGGATTTGTTGTTTTTATATCCGGCCCCATTTAAATTGTTTAGATGGTATAGTTTATATTATGCCTCACCTCTTGCCATGTTTAACAACAGTTAATATTGTTGGATAGCATAACCGAGAGAGAACTAAATAATTGATGTGGTGTTCCGTCAACATGCACCTCATTGCATATTGAGCTCCACTTAACTTGTAGTATTGTTTGTTGCACTTTGCCATGCCATGCCTCATTAAACCGGACATGCATCATACTTGTTTGTGCATCATGACTTGTTTATGCTTGTGTGTTTACTATGTTGTTTGTTTCTTTCCGGGTTGCTTCTCTCGTTAGCTTCGGTTTCGTTCCGGAGTTGTGAGGATTTGTTCGTCTACGACCGTTTGTCTTCTTCTTGGATTCGTTCTTCTTCCTTGCGGGATTTCAGGCAAGATGATCATACCCTCGAAATCACTACTATCTTTGCTATGCTAGTTTGCTCGCTCTTGCTATGCCAATGCTACGATGCCTACCTTTTGCTTGTCAGCCTCCCAATTGCCATGTCAAACCTCTAACCCACCATGTCCTAGCAAACCGTTGATTGGCTATGTTACCGCTTTGCTCAGCCCCTCTTATAGCGTTGTTAGTTGCAGGTGAAGATTGAAGTTTGTTCCTTGTTGGAACATGGAGATGTTGTTCCTTGTTGGAACATGTTTACTTGTTGGGATATCACAATATATCTTACTTAATTAATGCATCTATATACTTGGTAAATGGTGGAAGGCTCGGCCTTATGCCTGGTGTTTTGTTCCACTCTTGCCGCCCTAGTTTCTGTCATATCGGTGTTATGTTCCCGGATTTTGCGTTCCTTACACGGTTGGGCTATAATGGGAACCCCTTGACAGTTTGCCTTAAGTAAAGCTCCTCCAGCAATGCCCAACATTGGTTTTACCATTTGCACTAACAACCTACCACCTTCCCTTGGGTTCTGCAGACTCAAGGGTCATCTTTAT
>NC_041389.1:133358743-133375821 GCF_002162155.2 Triticum dicoccoides
GTTGGTCCGAACTAGAGCCCTGTGCAGCGCCCCCTCGGGGAAACTCGAGGTTTGGTTTTAGTTGTACGGATTGCTCATCTGAGTGTGCCCTGAGAAAGAGATATGTGCAGCTCCTATCGGGATTTGTCGGCACATTCGGGCGGTGTTGCTGGTTTAGTTTTACCCTGTCGAAATGTCTTGTTGTACCGGGATACCGAGTCTGATCGGAGTGTCTCGGGTGGAGGTCTATTCCTCCGTTGACCGTGAGAGCTTGTCATGGGCTAAGTTGGGACACCCCTGCAGGGTATTATCTTTCGAAAGCCGCGCCCGCGGTTATGTGGCGGATGGGAATTTGTTAACGTCCGGTTGTAGAAAACCCGAAGTTGACCTTAATTAAAATACATCAACTGTGTGTGTAACCGTGATGGTCTCTTCTCGGCGGAGTCCGGGAAGTGAACACGGTGTTGGAGTTATGCTTGACGTAGGTTGCTATAGGATCACTTCTTGATCATAGTTTCTCGACCGTGCTTTGCCTTCTCTTCTCGCTCTCTTTTGCGATTTGTAGCCACCATATATGCTAGTCGCTTGCTGCAGCTCCACCTCATTACTCCATCCTTTCTATAAGCTTAAATAGTCTTGATCTCGCGGGTGCGAGATTGCTGAGTCCCCGTGGCTCACAGATACTTCCAAAACCAGCTTGCAGGTGCTGATGAGTCTGTGCAAATGACGCAACCAAGCTCAGGAGGAGCTCGATGAAGATCTTGTCCTTTGTGTTGTTTCCGTTCTAGTTGTTCAGTAGTGGAGCCCAGTTGGGGTCGATCAGGGACCTTTGTCGCATTTGGGGTTCTTCTTTTATTTTGGTTCCATAGTCGGACCTTGATTGTATCTGGATGATGTAATGCTTTATTCATGTAATTGTGTGAAGTGGCGATTGTAAGCCAACTATGTATCTTTTTCCCTTATGTATTACATGGGTTGTGTGAAGATTACCTCACTTGCGACATTGCTTTCAATGCGGTTATGCCTCTAAGTCGTGCTTCGACACGTGGGAGATATAGCCGCATCGAGGGCGTTACAATAGAAGATTTTCAATTGTGGCAAGAATCGATATGAAAACAATGTGCTAGGAATCAGATGTGGATAGCACAAAGATCAAGTCCATACCCTATCTTGGCGGTGGACTTGCTACGGCGGCAATGGCGGGGATGAAATCCGTTGATGGCAGCGGAGACCAGCGACAGGAGGCTGCTGGCGACGAGGAGACGATCCGGAGACCATGATGGCAGAGCGAGCTGTTGCGCGGGCGAAGGGTTTCGGAGAAATTTCCAAATTTTTGCACGTGACTATATATAGCCCGACCCTGTCGGTGTGACCGAGTGGAACAACTCGATGGCATCGAGATGCATAACTGTGTTCAGTTACAGCAAATTGGTGAGACCGAAAAGTTCAAATCGGTTGCACCCAGATTGAAAACTCAGATCAACTTGATGATCTCGGTAGGACCGAAATGGAAGAATCGGTCAGACCGAGAATCACAAAGAGGTTTTGGAAGTTCAATCTATGACGAATCGGGGACTCCGAGTGCTCCTCACACAGAGTGGTTCGAATCTGACTTGATCAAATTTTGTGATGTAGCATGAATAGAGTTTGAGACGAGAAAAGCATAGATAGCTAAAGAAGGTTCTTAGGCATTCTTGTCCATCCACTTGGCACAAAGAAAAGAATCCAAACAAACAAAACAACAAGTGGATGTCCTTAAATGAGTAAAATATGCACCAACATGCTCACACAATAAGATGGCAATTGAAATATGTGGCAAAGCATGCACAACCAATTTTAGCATCTATCAAACAATTGGCGATGACTAGGTCATCTATATATGAGTATATTGACTTAGGAGTCAAATGAAAGACATTTGATCATAGGTCATACTCATCGTTTAAGCTCAAGTGGGGTTACCACTTTTACATTATGCATTAATGTGTTCACACCATTAGAGTTGCTTTGACTCAATTCTTAGAGTTAAGCTCCCCCTAGATGTGAGATCCCCCCTTAGAGGGATGAACTAACCTTGGGTTTTGTCGATGATGACTTCATGTAGGTGTTGAAGATGTAGATGCTCAATGTTGATGTAGATCATTTGGAGCAATCCTTTGGAGTGAGTTGCACTTTCAACTTGCCTACATGGGTTAGTCCCACAAGGAACAAACAAGGATATCCATAGACATAGAGTGATGCACACACAAGATGATGTCCATGAAAACATTAGGTTACCTTGTCCCTTGCCTTACCAACATGAGGGTTTGTGACTCCTTGAACTAGTGCAAGATGTGAAAGTTGATTGCACTTGTTCTTGCCAAAATGATATGAGTTAAGAATGTTGGCGGAGTCACCCTCAAGAACTCTCTAGTTCTTCTTCTTCGGGATCCACATCATCTTGATGGGAATCCTTGGAGTTGTAGTTGTACTTGATGAAGTAGAACTTGACGTAGTCTTGGGAACCCACTTGACCAAGGCCTTGGGTGCTTCTTCAAATGCATCAATATCTTCTTGAAGCGTGTCCTTGCCTTTGTTCTTGTGGTCTTGTGGTGGAAGATCATCTTGAGCTTGTGTCCCTTTGAAGGAAGTAGGATCATACTTCTCTTGTTGAGGAACGAACTTTGTCTTGGGGTATTGATCTTCTTCCCACTCAACTCCATTGGCATTGAACTTTCGTTCAAAACCAACACCTTGATTCTTACGGTGCCTTCCTTGCTTGCGTACGATTTCCTCGAATTGCTTACTCCCGGCAAGACTCTTGTAAACACCTTTCTCTATAATTCCCTTCAATAAACTATTTTCTTGCTCAAGTGTAACTTGGCTAAGATAATCATTAGTGGAATCAAGAGAACTACTAGAAGCAACAATATTGGATTTGACATTATTGTTGTTACTACTAGAGGAAGTATCTTTCTTGTACTTGTTACTAGACTTGACGTGAGGCATGTAAGTAGATAAGAGTAAACGCTTGGCAATGTAAGAAGAACTTTTCTTGCGGAGATCATCATTGATTGCCTTTAAGAACTCATGCTCTTGCTCAAGATTGAGCTTTTCAAAGCGTAACTTCTCATGAGCCCTTAAAAGTTCTCGATGATCTTCGAAGATAGTTTCATGAGCCAACTTAAGAGTGTTTAGTTCTTTAGTTAGAAGCTCAATTTTCTCCTTATCATTGTCATTTGTTTGATTAGCATGATTAATTGGCATTTCATCATAGTATTCATCACTAGAGTTGTCAATAAGTAAATCATCATCCACAAGCAAGTCATCTTCATCACTATTAAAATCAACATACTCAGGATGTGTTACCTTTGGACCTTTGGCCATGAAGCATCTTCCAATTCCTTCATTTGGTGAATCAAATATGTCGTAGGAGTTGGTTGATACAAGTGCTAGACCGTAAACACCTTCATCTTGAGTATATTCGGAGTCGGAGTGATAGCTTCTCTTGGAGTGTTTTTCGGAGTCGGAGCCGGAAACCCATTCACCAACATGAGCTTGACGTCTTCGTTTTGTGTAGCTCCTTGATGACTTGTCCTTTCTTTCTGAATCCTTGCTTCTCCGTGAGGGTCTTCGTTCATAACGGTCATCTCTACTCCTCCTCTCTCTTGGTGATGATTCTTCTCTTTTGCTCCTTCTTCTTGGAGAATCTTCTCTTCTTTTGCAGGGTGTCGTACACTCATTGGAGTAGTGTCCAGGCTTCCCACAATTGTAGCAATTGCACTCTCGACTAGAAGATCTCTTGTCATGATAAGACCTTGACTTGGAGCTTCTTTCTTTGCTTCTACTCTTGTAGAATTTGTTGAAGTTCTTCACCATTAAGCTTAATTCTTCATTGAAGGTTTGTTTCTCACTTGATGATGTGGGGGATTCACTTGAGGCTTTGTAAGCACCACTTGACTTGTTGTGAAGTTCCTCCTTATCCTTGAGTGACATGTCATTAGCAACAATTCTTCCAATGACTTCCGTTGGCTTGAGATCTTTGTAGATTGGCATCATTTGGATCAATGTGCACACGGTATCATACTTTCCATCCAATGCTCTTAGGATTTTCTTGATGATGAATTTGTCGGTCATCTCTTCACTCCCTAAGCCGACAATCTCATTTGTTATAAGAGCAAGCCTAGAGTACATTTCAGCGACACCTTCACCATCCTTCATTTTGAACTTGTCAAGCTGACTTTGGAGCACATCCAACTTGGATTCCTTGACGGACTCGGTACCTTCGTGCATATCAATCAAAGTATCCCAAATTTCCTTTGCATTATCAAGACGGCTGATCTTGTTGAATTCTTCAGGGCACAATCCATTGAAGATGATGTCACATGCTTGAGCGTTGTACTGCAGCATCTTCAATTCTTCCGCATTAGCTTCACGGTTCGGTTCTCTCCCATCAAAGAATTCACCTTGTAAGCCAATACAAATAATTGCCCAAACGGCGGGGTTATGTCCAAGAATATGCATTTTCATCTTATGCTTCCAACTAGCAAAATTAGTACCATCAAAGTAAGGACCTCTATGGTGATAATTTCCCTCGCTAGACGCCATACTCTCCTAGGTTGTGAAACCAAGGCTATGACCACCAAAATCTATGGAAATCAAAGCAAATGGAGACCAAGCCTCTGATACCACTTGTAGGACCTTGAAGTATGTCTAGAGGGGGGTGATTAGACTACTTGACCAATAAAAACTTAACCTTTTCCCAATTTTAGAGTTTGGCAGATTTTAACTATTTTAGGACAAGTCAAGCAATCATCACACAATACAAGCAAGCATGCAAAGAGTGTATAGGCAGCGGAAATTAAAGTGAATGCAGCTTTTTCACATAAGCATCGCAGCCCCAAACTTTAAGAAACGACAACTTTGGTTTCTTGCCAAACCACAGTTCATAAGGTGTCGTCTCAACGGATTTTGATGGTGCCCTATTTAAAGTGAATGCAGCCATCTCTAAAGCATAACCCCAAAACGATAGCGGTAAATCAGTAAGAGACATCATAGATCGCACCATATTCAATAAAGTATGGTTACGACGTTCAGACACACCATTTCGCTGTGGTGTTCCGGGTGGCGTTAATTGTGAAACTATCCCATATTGTTTCAAATGAAGACCAAACTCGTAACTCAAATATTCTCCTCCACGATCAATTCGTAGAAACTTTATTTTCTTGTTACGATGATTTTCCACTTCACTCTGAAATTCTTTGAACTTTTCAAATGTTTCTGACTTATGTTTCATTAAGTAGATATAACCATATCTGCTCAAATCATCTGTGAAGGTAAGAAAATAACGATATCCGCCACGAGCCTCAACACTCAATGGACCGCATACATCGGTAGTATTATTTCCAATAAGTCAGTAGCTCGTTCCATTGTTCCGGAGAACGAAGTTTTAGCCATTTTTTTCATAAGGCACGGTTTGCAAGCACCAAGTGATTCATAATCAAGTGATTCCAAAAGTCCATCAGCATGGAGTTTCTTCATGCGCTTTATACCGATATGACCCAAACAGCAGTGCCACAAATAAGTTGCACTATCATTATCAACTTTGCATCTTTTGGCTTCAATATTACGAATATGTGTATCATCATTATCGAGATTCAACAAAAATAGACGACTCATCAAGGGTGCATGACCATAAAAGATATTACTCATATAAATAGAACAATTATTATTCTCTAATTTAAATGAATAACCGTCTCACATTAAACAAGATCCAGATATAATGTCCATGCTCAATGCTGGCATCAAATAACAATTATTCAAGTCTAAAATCATTCTGATGGTAGATGTAGAGGTAGTGTGCCGACGGCGATCACATCGACCTTGGAACCATTTCCCACGTGCATCGTCACCTTGTCCTTAGCCAATCTTCGTTTAATCTGTAGCCCCTGTTTCGAGTTGCAAATATGAGCAACAGAACCAGTATCAAATACCCAGGCGCTACTACGAGCATTAGTAAGGTACACATCAATAACATGTATATGAAATATACCTTTCACTTTGACATCCTTCTTATCCGCCAAATACTCGAGGCAGTTCCGCTTCCAGTGACCGGTCCCTTTGTAGTAGAAGCACTCAATTTCAGGCTTAGGTCCAGACTTGGGTTTCTTCTCTTGAGCAGCAATCTTTTTTCCATTCTTCTTGAAGTTCCCCTTCTTCTGTTTGCCCTTTTTCTTGAAACTAGTAGTCTTGTTGACCATCAACACTTGATGCTCCTTTTTGATTTCTACCTCCGCAGCCTTTAGCACTGCAAAGAGCTCGGGAATAGTTTTGTTCATCCCTTGCATAGTATAGTTCATCACGAAGCCTTTATAGCTTGGTGGCAATGATTGAAGAACTCTGTCAGTGACACTATCATCAGGAAGATTAACTCCTAGTTGAGTCAAGTGGTTATGGTACCCAGACATTCTGAGTATGTGTTCACTGATAGAACTATTCTCCTCCATTTTACAGTTGTAGAACTTGTTGGAGACTTCATATCTCTCAACTCGGGCATTTACTTGAAATATTAACTTCAACTCTTGGAACATCTCATATGCTCCATGACATTCAAAGCTTCTTTGAAGTCCCGATTCTAAGGCGTAAAGCATGGCACATTGAACTATCGAGTAGTCATCAGCTTTGATCTGCCAGACATTCTTAACGTCATCAGTAGCATCTACAACAGGCCTAGCACCCAGTGGTGCTTCCAGGATGTAATTCTTCTATGCAGCAATGAGGATAATCCTCAAGTTACGGACCCAGTCCGTGTAGTTGCTGCCATCATCTTTCAACTTAGCTTTCTCTAGGAACGCATTAAAATTCAAAGGAACGGTAGCACGGGCCATTGATCTACAATAACATTTACATGCAAAATAACTATCAGGACTAAGTTCATGATAAATTAAAGTTCAATTAATCATATTGTCGGTGTCAAAACTGGAGGATCTCGGGTAGGGGGTCCCAAACTGTGTGTCTAAGGCTAATGGTAACAGGAGGTGGGAGACACAATGTTTACCCAGGTTCGGGCCCTCTCGATGGAGGTAATACCCTACTTCCTGCTTGATTAATCTTGATGATATGAGTATTACAAGAGTTGATCTACCACGAGATCATAGAGGCTAAACCCTAGAAGCTAGCCTATGATTATGATTGTTGTTTTCCTACGGACTAAACCCCCCGGTTTATATAGACACCGGAGGGGGCTAGGGTTACACAGAGTCGGTTACAGAGAAGGGGATCTACATATCCGAATTGCCAAGCTTGCCTTCCACGCAAAGGAGAGTCCCACCCGGACATGGGACGAAGTCTTCAATCTTGTATCTTCATAGTCCAACAGTCCAGCCAAAGTATATAGTCTGGCTGTCCGAGGACCCCCTAATCTAGGACTCCCTCAGTTGCCCCTGAACCAGGCTTCAATGACGATGAGTTCAGCTCGCAGATTGTCTTCGGCATTGCAAGGCGGGTTCCTTCTCCGAATACTCCATAAAAGATTTTGAACACGAGGATCGTGTCCGGCTCTGCAAAATAATTTTCACATACCACCGTAGAGAGCACAATATCCCACAAATCTAATCTGCTGACAACTTTTCATAGCGTGACATCATGCCGTGGCCCGGTCATTATTCGAACCATTTCCCAACCTGCTACCGCACATATCGCGAGGCGGTTTTATTGGCACGTCTTGTCGAAGCAGAGATCGTGTCCCCTTATCACGGGATTCTCATCAATACAGGTGTGGGTAACCCAACCGCGCCATCAACGCGACGCTTGGGGAATAAGCAAGTTTACTGGGCAAGTGGGGAGGCGCTGGATCCCTGCTACCTTTATAAGGGGATAATGACTCCCTTTTTAGCCCACGCATTCTTCTTCCTCTGCTCATCCATTCCCCCTCGCTCGAGTTCTAGCGCCCAAGGGTTCGTCTTCTCCGCCCACAAAGGTCTTCCAAAAATGTCCAGATCCGGAGCAGGAGGCAAGTGGATGGCCTGTACCGTCCGAGAGAAGGATATCAAAAGGCTTCGGGAGGTCGGGTATCTCGCCAAGAAAATCAGCCACCGTCTTTCGACGGCGGGACAGATCGTCCCTACTCCAGAACCCCACGAGAGGGTTGTATTCCTCCCTCATTTTGCCCGCGGGCTAGGGTTTCCCCTCCACCCATTCGTTTGCGGCATCATGTATTATTACGGGATCGATTTTCATGATCTATCCCCCAATTCCTTCCTCAACATCTCGACATTCATCGCCGTGTGCGAGGCCTTTCTCCGAATCTCGCCACACTTCGGCTTATGGTTGAAGATCTTTAATGTGAAGCCCAAGCTAGTGAGCAGCGAGCACGCCGAGTGCGGAGGCGCCATGGTGAGCAAGATGCCCAACGTCACATGGCCAACAGGTACTTTCAATGATTCTGTCAAAGAGTGGCAGCAATAGTGGTTTTACATCACTGAGCCACGCGGCACGAAATGGGCCGCTGCTCCGGAATTCAGATTTGGAGCCCCCCTGCGGCTTACATCCTGGCCCAAGAAGGGCCTGAACTGGTCTTTGTCCGACGAACTATTGGTGCTCCAGACGCGCGTCAAGGGTATGGAAGACAAGAATATCAAACTCGTCAATGTAGTCCAGGTGATGTTAGTTCGCCGGATTCTTCCTTGTCAACACAGAGCTTGCAATTTATGGGAATTCGATCCGGCCAAGCACCAGACCCTACTGGAGCTCTTTGGCTCCTTGCACAAGGACATCTGGAAGGTGCTTTTTAAGTCCGGCAAATTGTGGCCGGACTCCGCCGAGGACCGCGTGTACCAACTGTCTCGCCCTGCAAGTTCGGTAAGTCACTGTATGTTGGCAATTCATATGTTTTATTCGCATATCATGAGGAACATGCTTAATGTGTTTTCCACAACTCTCCTAGGGCTGGACGAAGAAGGCGGGGCGGATCTACTGTCCGGCCCCTCTGCCGGAAGAACCGGCCAGCCCACTTCTGACAAAGATGCTGGTCCCGGCGCCTTACAAGGCGCCGAAGAAGAAGGCTGAGAAGGAGGCCAAAAGGACCAGGGGCGGCCTTCATCGCCGTGGCACTTCGGACACAATATCCGAAGACTCTGATGCCCGATCTTCCTCCGGAGAGGACGAGGAAGAGGAGGAAGACCCGTCCCCAGCGAGGGGAGGAAAGAAAAGGACGGCCTCCACGTCTTTGGAGGCCGAGTCGCCTAAGAAGGGAAAAGCTCCCCTTCCAGAGGAGTCCATCGCCGCTGCCGACGGCAGCCCGGAGTGGGATCCCAGGGCCCAGCCCATGGTGAACTCATGAATATATAAAATCCGAACACGTTTACGCGTCCAGACTTTTCATGGCATAATATTTTAATCTGAGCCATACTTTTTGCAGTCCGGCGAGGTCCCGCACCGAACAATCCTCGTCGGAGGATTTGCTGGGCTCGAATGCTATGAAGAGCGGGACACCCACGAAGGCCTCTACCCCCGAACATGTGAATGACACCGAGGTTTCATGCCAGAAGGACCCAGGCCAAGGAGGGGGGGAAAGATCGTAAAGGCGGCGCCAGGAGGTCAAACTTCAGGCGCCGGACACATGGGAGAGAAGGAGGCTCCCATGGACGTCGACGGTGGGGGCCATCTTGAATTCGGCCCCCAGCCGGACGCAATTCTGGAGACCAATACGGCTCCAGAATCAGGCAGGCGGTCTCCCTCGATTGAAGGGGGTGTGCCTGTTCCACCGGCAACCTCTGTCCAACCAGAGGTGCCGGATACTTTATCGACGGCGCTGAAAAGCGCCTCTATCATCGATGAATACCGTGCCCTTATGGGTGCGGTGATTGAGAAGATTCGGTCCGCTGAGAGTGGACTGGATGAAGCCTGCATCAGCCTTATAACGGGCTTTGAGGTATGTTTTGTGGGGGTTCCGGAGAGTGTCATAGTATAGGTGGTAGCCCCAGATACACTGTTCGGTGAAAGAACGAGCCGAACAGGGGATCAAATGTATGTTCGCAGGAGACTCACTTTATGGCATCTGTCTTTTGTTCAAAAGCAAGCATTTGTTGTTCGACGGTATTTTGTGCATTGCTGCATAAAATAATAATTTTATTTTCAATGAGTTTTGATGCAGGTTATCTGTGCAAAGGCAAGTGGTTAATAATACAAAGGCAAAATGCCATTGCATGGCACATACCCGCACGTACTTGAACAGGCACATGCATGAAATCATGGTGCAACTACTACATGTGCATGTGCACACACGTCCTGGCAGTGGGCATTTTTAGTCTAGACACGTAGCTTAGCTTAGACACATATACATAGTTACCTATTTGAATACCGGCAAGCTCGCGTTACATATCCGAATACCCGTTTGTATGCATACATTATATAGGTACGTATTTGAGTATCTACGTCTGGCCGGTGAGCGCGCATGCATACTTCTCCAAATACCCGATATACATGTACTTCATTACCTTCTTTTGATATTTGGACAGGTACATGAAATATGGGCGTGTCTTCGATGGGTGCAATCTAACACATAGGAGACTAGAATCAGATGATAGGCTCACGTGAGCAGCGTATGTGCGTATATTTGGCAAGCCATCAAGAATTGGAAACGGATACAACCGACCACAGAACCACATAAAAAAAAGATACGCGCTAACTAACATGGTATATATGGGGTTGATCATTTCCTTTTATATGTACAGACTTGGACGTCAAGAGAAACAATAGAAGGAAATATTGGGACGGTGCAACTCTACCCGTCCAACACCGCAGCCTATATAAGCTAGCCAACCAAGGCACCAGAAAGGGAGGAGCTAGCTAGCATAGCTGGTGCAACAACAAACGCAGCCGAGAAGACAAAGACGCGGCCGCGGCCGTGCATTCGTAGGCATCAGATGTGATGAGCCCAGAAACGCCGGCCACAACGGCGGCCTGCCCACGGCGAGGATGCAGACGCCCGAGGAGATGAGCCCCATTGATTAATTTTATTTGTTATTGTGTATTTCATCTATCAGGTGCCGCACATCCATCCAAGAATGCGGCAGAGGAGAGAGTCGAGAGAAGTCGGAGGGAGGCGCGCCTCTTGCGGCAGCGTCGAGGAGACCGAAGAAAAAACACCCGATGACTCACGCACCAGAAGAAGTATCAGGAGAAGAGAAGCCACCGAGCGGACGCGCCTGCAGCAGCGGTGGCACGCAAGCCAACAAAGATGCGGCGATGATGGCAGGGACGACGCAGAGGCACACACTCGATGACAGCGATGAGCACGCCTCCGACTGGAGTCCAGCTGCCCGCAAGCAAAGCGACGCCTGACGGGGTGGAGAATAGGGAGCAGAGCAAGCCCCACTAATTTATTGTACTTCTTATCTTTTATATTACAGGTGTTACAGCAATTCAAGCAGGCAACCCACGCAAGAAGAGGCAGCCGGCGAGGCAACAACACCTCGCATAGGCTCCTGCACGCATACAGACGAGAGGAGACGGCCAGCCAGGAGAGGTGCGCCCACGGCGGCGGCATGTAAGGCGGCGTCGCTCGCTACAGAGCACCACACATGTGAGAAGACCGGGGTATGCGGCCGCGGCAACTGCACTCCGTCCAAGCATGAAGATGCGTCGGCCGGCGACGGCAACGCTCACGGTCGTTGCGTGGCTCACGTACGATGGATGCCCTTGTTTATTTTTCTTCTTTTCCGTTCTTAATTTACCAGGGGCCAGAAATACAAACACACAGAGGAGGCGCAGGAGGAGAAGAGGGCTACGTACGGGAGAAGGAGACGCGCCCGTGGCGGCGGCGTCCATAGAACTCAGGCGGCAAACACAACTAGACGCGGCAGGTGGCGTTTTTACCTGAATAGACCAAGATGGGCTGTGCACTCAGGAGAACGCGTCCATGGCAGTGGACGCATCCATGGCGGCGGCGTGTATCAAAGTCACAGTAATCTTTCTTTTTCTATGTGTTCTCAGCTATTTTGCAGAGGGTCCGAGGCGGGAGAAGGGCAAAGGCTTCACCCAGCAAACGCAGTCGGCGGAGCGACGACATGCAAGTCTAACACACACCCAGGAGGGAGATGCACTTGTGGAGGACATGCCCATGGTGAAGGCATGTGCGCCAAGGAGGAGCGCGGTGGCGCCCTCGACGGATACACCGGCGGCGCTGACGAAGGAGCGTTAGCACATCCTTCTCTGTCTCTACAGTACAACGGAGGATGACGCCGCCGTGCCGCGGTGGATCGCGGCACGGAGTTCGCCAAGATGACGCCAATGTCAACATCATCAACTCAGCGTCGCAATGATCATGATGGTGAGATCGCAAGAAGGACGCCCGCCATCCACTTCGACATGCTGGAGCTAGAGGATGGAGGCGTGGCGTCCGTTGGGGATGCTGCCGACATCTACTTCGTCAAGCTGGAGCCTGGAGGCGCGGAGCATGTAGGGATGGTGCCGCGTGCCGCGGAGGATGGCGAGACGGAGCCAGCTAGGACGACGCCCGTCATCTTCTTCATCAAGCCGGCGCTATGCAGTACGAAGGCGTGGAGGCTCGGGACGATGGCACCATGGAGTTTGCCAAGATGATGCCAATTTCAACAGCATCAACCTGGTGCCGCAAGGATCATGATGGGGAGCTCACAAGAAGGACACCCGCCATCCACTTCGTCATGCTGGAGCTAGAGGACGGAGGCGTTGCGCCCATTGAGGATACCACCAACATCTACTTTGTCAAGCTGGAGCCCGAAGGCGCGGAGCACGTAGGGATGGTGTCGCGTGCCGCGGAGGATGGCGAGACGGAGCTCGCTAGGGCGACGCCCGTCATCTTCTTCATCAAGTCGGTGCCATTGGAGTACAAAGGCGTGTAGGCTCACAACGATGCCGCCACCGTGCCGCTTTGGATGGCGGCGCGGAGCTCGCCAAGATGTGGCCCAGCGCCAACACCCGGTACCGCGGAGAATCGTGGCGTGGAGCTCACAAGGAGGACACCTTCAATGTCAACATCATCAAGTTGGACCGGAGGCATGGAGCTCGCGGGACATCACCACCAAGTCTACCTCGTCAAGATGGAGCCCACAACACGGAGCCAAGAAGATAACACACACCCTTGATGCCGTCCGTGACCTGGAGGAGAAGATGGTGCCACATGACGGTCTCCACGACCCGGAGCCCGTGAAGACGAGGCGTGATGGCGAGGAGGCGACGTGACTTCACCAACACTAACTCCTGATGGCCTCGTGAGGCGGTGCCCTTGTCTTGGAGGACCGCCATAAACACGACGTCCAGCCGAGACGAGGCGCCAACCACACCGGCACTGCCGATACGAGCGAGCGTTGGTTTTACACCGACATTGGTATCCATAAGAATACTCCCGCGAGGCGAACCCCTTGCATACCCGATGAAGCCATTACATCGTAAAGAAGTCCGAGCTGAGCAGGACCCATGCAACTTCAACACCGACTACATCAACGTTGTCAAGACCGATGAGGCGCGACGGCGCGGGCGAACGTGGCCAACACAAAGCCATGTTTTAAGCGGCACGTGTACCGACGAGGACACGGGCTTTGCCGCCGCCCACACCATCATCATCATGCATGGAGAACACAAAGCGAAGACGACAAAGACGACCACACGGCTTAATCGGAGGTATCTCGCGGATCAACCCGCGGGAGTAATTAACCGGGAGATTTTCGAGGCCCCGGAAACCAGGAGACCGCACATCGCCATAGTCAGGCAGGCCGCGCTAGTAGGCCACAGAGCGCATTCCTTTTTTGTGGGATCTTGTAATTTTGTTTATCCATTGAGATTAATGAAATACTTGCTTCCCATACCATTTTTTTGTGTATTGAGTACACTGGCACGCCCACACACTTTTCTTTTCCCCGGCGCATGAGAGAAATCGAACTCCCCCTCTTCCCATTTTATGGAGTGCACAATAAGATTTTTCTCGTGTCAAACAAATTGGCACGCCTGGTGGGACCCGGTTCTTCTCCCATCTCTGCTGAGTTGTGGTTGTCGAATTCGTCGTCAAGCTTTTCTCCAACATATGGGATGGTTCCAATCTAGGGTGCAATCTTAATTTTCCTCGTCATCAGCAAAGCCTTGGGGCCAAATTCATGGCCTCGAGATGCTGCTATTTTCTTGCCCAATTCATTGATCCTAGGGCACAGAGATAAGGCGGATTTATGGAACACGAGGCATATTTTATGCCCATGGTTCTTCACTCAAAGACAACGCTCTATCTAAGAGTGTGTCGTAGCCAAGAATTAAGAGGCTGGGTGACTTGTAAAAATCCTATCAAGATTCCTTTGTTGGTCCATGCAGGTGGGAAGCACCGGTAACGTCCGAGATGGTGCACAGTTCTAGCGAGGAGGACTTGGGCGAGAGCGCCCTTGGTGCACTTGCACCCAAGGCAGCTGTGGACGGCGCACCAGTGACTGCAGCTCCATGGACATACCACGACGGTGGCGGCGAGCCTGCCGGCAAGTAGCTCGTCGCCAACTTCACCTCGGCGACGATGTTGGCAAAGCTGCCGCGTGTGGCCCCGTGCCATCTACACCACCACAACAGCGTCGGAGCTGCCAGCGTGCAGCCCGGCGCCATCTTCTCTTCCTCGAACCGTGGAAGACGCCCCGAGCCAGACCACCCACGCGGTGATGAAGTGTAGTTGTCCACAAGCAAGAAGGAGAAGGCTGACATCCAAGGCTGCTCCATCATCTATCAGCGACGAGGGAAGAACAAATTCATGGCGTCCATCTTCAAGGAGATGTCTTCATGTGTCTTCTTTCTTTCTCTTTGTTTTCCTCTTATTTCAGCGTATCCACTGGCCGGACGAACACTCGGGAGCGGCAACACAGAGTACGCCCTAGGAGGGGCAACACACAAGCCAGGTGGAGATGCGCCCGCAGCGGCAGCGGCGAGGAGATTGCAAAGCTGCGGCCACGGTGACAGCATGCTCACCGAGCAACCTAGGAGGCAGCGACTACATACGTGGATGGAGGCCATAGACGTACCACGATGACACCGGAGGACCGTCTAGCAGTGCCTTCTTCCATCTACACAAACACACTACATCGACACCCATCCGGGAGCGACGACACAGAGAGCGCCCTAGACGGAGTGTGCGCACATGCCCAAGATGGCCACAGATGGCACGCTGATGACCAGGGTGTACGTCCAGCCGGTGAAGCAGCAAAGGCATCCATCATCAGGTGAAAAGGTGAAGCCGTGTCCACACGAGGAGGAGGAAGCCAACATCTAGAGATCTACCGTCATCTACCTCAATGTCAACGAGGAGAAGACTAGAGTCACTGCATCCATCTTCATCAATGGCATGCATTCATATTTAGTCTTCATTGCTTCTATCTTGACATCCCTCTTCTCAACCAGCAATGACACAGAGTTGTTGGAATTAATCTTCAGTTGTAACAAACTGAGAGATAAGGGGGAGCTAAACCTCCCACATACATGCCCTGATGGGGGCATCAAACCAACGACTTGGTCTCGATCCCGCCTCCTGGCACCTAATACCAAAAAGAAAAGGACCCCTCCCGTGGAAAAAACTAACAATCGCACATGGGGGTAGGCCACGTCCTCTCTTCAACAACCGATCCTAAAGAGGTGCTCAAGGAGACGAAGACCGACTACCACCACCGGCCACCACCAGGGTAGTGCCGACGACGTGTCTACTCCGACCAACT
This sequence comes from Triticum dicoccoides, assembly GCF_002162155.2. Taxonomy (NCBI): domain Eukaryota; kingdom Viridiplantae; phylum Streptophyta; class Magnoliopsida; order Poales; family Poaceae; genus Triticum; species Triticum dicoccoides. The sequence goes on from NC_041389.1 coordinate 133,374,415, forward strand.
GTTGCGTCTGCAACGGATGCCACGATGATCAGGCCAGCGGCGCTACTGGATTGATGTTGTACTTCTTCCCCGACCATCTCATTGGTGCTGGAGGATCAAGGTGCAGCCACGGGCTACACGCCATCTAGCAGGCACGGGGATTTCGCCCAGTTCCTGTAAGTTCTCACGCTTCCGCTCATGTAGGTGTCCTAATCACGAGATCAATATCAAGTAATGTTAAGGATTTATCTAACATTGGTATCATGAGCAAGATTGATCTCCGTTAGAACCATAATTTGCCTTGGTATGGTATTGGCCTTCTGTAAGGTCTAATTTATTCATGTTCATATGATATTTTTTGCCGTCAAGGCTTATGCTGTTTCTGCTTAATACTTCCCGAACTAATCTGCATAATTAAGATTCCGTGAAAGCCCTATGCTGTTTATGTTACCATAAATCTCAGTTTATTATGGCTATAATGTGCTCGGACAGAATTTAGAAGGAGGGGAATTGCAAATTGAGGAAATCACATTGAAGAAAACACTTATGTTTGCCAAAATTCCCTAATCCGAGCAATAAAAATGAAATCCCCAAATGTTTGCTTCCGGGCTCACCTTACGACTGCGTTGGCGCCTTCTTCCCTCCGGGATCGATCGTGCGATGGAGTCGATCTACGCTGCCGTCCCTCGGGACGACGCGCGGAATGAAAGAAGTTGCCGACAGCGCGCTTACGGACGTGCACAAGCGAGGCCTGCGCGTCGTGCACGTCGCTGTCAGCGCCCTCATGCACCGCCGCCGGCGCTCGCCTCTCAAAGTCGCCGCCTTGAGCCATGTGCGCGTCGCCGGCAGCAGCTCTCGACGGAGGAGCGCGCCGGACTTGGTCCACTGCACGCTCTTCCGGCGAGGGCAGCCACCGCGCCGCCGTGGGCCAGTGAGCCTCGACCTCGAGCCGCTGCTCCGGGAGAATCGGGGAGGGAAGGGGGCAAATGGCCCTAGGGTTTGACCAGCGGCAGTTGTGTTCCGGCTGCGGACGATCCCGACCGTCAGTTCAATCGAACGGCTGAAATCAGCCTGCGACGGCTACTGGGCTTTCGGGCGACTAACGGGCCAATTTCAGCCGTGGGTTGAGGCCCAGGTTGTGTCGGCTCAATATAAAGTTTTGTTTTTTATTTTAACGATTTTAGCTGCTGGATGGTTCCTTTTATGGTTTGCTGTTGGTTTTAGGCGAAAATAAGTATTGAGTCGCTTCTGTTTATTTTCAGTGCTTTTCATGTGTTCCAAGTAGACTGAAAATAAGAGGAGAAGGGGTGTTTCAAGTTTTTTGATAATGTTTTATGCACTGTTTTATTAAGAAACAATATGCCCAATAAAAAAATATGTATAAGAGGTAATGTCAATAAATTTTTTATGGGCTGTTGTGGTTTCCTA
>NC_041389.1:133375831-133397694 GCF_002162155.2 Triticum dicoccoides
ATGAGGCGAAGCCACTTCACCGTCTTGTCTTTCTTCGATGAAAGCTATCCATATCTTGTCGGGCACCGACGAGGCGAAGGCAAGACATCCAGTCCGACACCAACGAGGCGGACACCATGAGGCAAAGGCCGCCCATCTTTCTGAGCCGACGAGGCCAGACATATTCATCATCGGACATTGACAAGTCGGAGGGATATGGCTAAGCATCGCCCGAGCGATGGATGTACCGCTCCACCCTTCTATCCCACCACATCATCATTAACCTTCCTGACAAGGAGGTCTTCACCATCGACCTCGATGCACCGTGGGAGCTCTACTTTGACGGCGCCTATCGCATGGACGCCGATGTTGATAGAGCCCCAAGACGAAGGGCAGGCGCGGGTTTGGTGTTCAAGACGCCGCAAGGAGGGGTGATGTATCACTCATTTTCCCTCCTCAAAGAAGAATGCTCAAATACTGAAGCGGAGTATGAGGCGCTCATCTTCGGCCTTCTCCTAGCACTCTCCATGGATGTCCCTTCTTTACGGGCCTTTGGTGACTCCCAGCTCATTGTTCGTCAAGTCAACGACATCTATGAAGTTCGCAAGCCTGAACTGGTGCCGTACTACACTGCGGCCCAGAACCTAATGGAAACATTTCAACATGTTGAAGTGCTCCATGTCCCCCAAGCAGAAATGCGCCTGCTGATGCCTTGGCAAAACTAGCGGCGGCACTGGTGCTCCCAGATAATAAAACCATGCAGGTAAATGTTGAAGAAAGGTGGCTCCTCCCAGTTGTTCTGGAGCTTATCCCGGCGGAGTACGAAGTCAACTCCATCATGACAAACACCATGGAGGAAGACGAGTGGCTGCAACCTTTCCTCGACTACTTCAAGCATGGCAGCCTCCCCGACGACCCCGTCGCGAGACGCCAACTACAACGACAACTCCCCTTTTGTCTTTATGAAGCAGGTGTCCTATACAGGTGGTCTCATGGACAGGAGGTCCTACTTTGATGCGTCAATCAAGGTGAAGCCGAGAAGATCCTCCAGGAGATGCATCATGGAGTCTGTGGCGGGTACCAAGGATGGGCCAAGATGTATCATAGTATACGTCTAGCAGGATACTACTGGCCCGGCATTATGGCGGACTGCCTTCAGGTGGCTAGATTGTGCCACAATTGTCAAGTTCATGGTGATTTCAAGCACAGGCCGCCGGTCCCTCTTCACCCTACCATTCCCTCTTGGTCATTCGATGCCTGGGGAATTGACATCATCGGCCCTATTGACCCTCCATCTTCCAGGGGGCACCGCTTCATCCTCGCCGCGACAGACTACTTCTAGAAGTGGGCGGAAGCTGTTCCATTACGGGAGGTGAAGAGTGACAATGTCATCAACTTCCTAGAGCGAAACATCATATATCGCTTTGGGATACCTCATCGGATCACCTCCGACAACGGCAAGGCCTTCAAGTCCAACAAGATGTACAGGTTCACGGAGAAGTACAAGATCAAGTGGAACTACTCCACCGGCTACTACCCTCAAGCTAACGGCACGATTGAAGCTTTCAACAAGACGCTCGGCAAGATACTCAAGAAGATGGTGACAAGGAACCGGAGAGACTGGCATGATCGTCTCTTTGAGTCCTTATGGGCGTACCATGTCACAGTCCGTCTCCAACACAGGCGACTCCGTTTTCTCTCGTTTACGGGAGTGAGGCGGTCCTACAACTGGAGGTCTAGCTACCCTCTTTGAGGGTGGCTATCCAAGATGAATTCACCCACGATGAACATGTACAACTGCGGTTTCAGGAGCTCAACGCCCTTGAAGAGGGGCGACTTAATGCCCTACAGAACCTGGAGCTTTATCGCCAGAATATGGTGAGAGCTTACGACAAGCTCGTCAAGCAACACGTCTTCTGAAAAGGTGAGTTGGTTCCCGTGCTCAGGCGACCCATCATCATGACGCACAAGACGAAGGGCAAGTTTGAGCCAAAGTGGGAAGGGCCATACGTCATCGAGCAAGTCTACGACAGAGGAGCATACCAGCTCATCGATTCTCAGGGAGTCCGACCAATGCCCCCAATCAACGGAAGGTTCCTCAAAAAAATATTTTTCTTAAAATTTTGCCTCTTTTGTTGCCTTTCGGATTTTCATTGGGGAAACTTTTTCTGTGGGCTTTCGGATCCATGATGCATTCTCCTTAGCATTTCGTGGATATATCTAGTTTTCCCCAATTTTTACGGACTAAGTCCAACAAGAAAATGGCTTTCCCCTATCGCACTACGCTATTGATTGAAGTTTCGGCTACCCTAGGACTTGTTGGAGGGAGGCACATTGTGTCGATTTGCAGGTGGAGCGGCTCCTACACCCACAATGCACGACACGTATCAGGTGCATGCTTCCGGAGGCAGCGGAGATGATTACTTGGGAACTTCTGAGTATTGAGACCCCGCGCTCTTCATCTTTTTCGGCATGCCTCGTGTTCACAGAGGCTCGCACTCCAGGGAAGACCATAGGAAAAGATCATGGAGGGTTGCCTGACCCAACACAAGTTGTTTCGGTGCGTAGTCACATGGCAACCCTGTGGTGCGCCACGAGAAGCCCAGATAATGTGCTAGAGGGTTTTTCCTAGTCCACAGAGGTGAGCTGTTCCCTTCCAAGTTCTCAAGGTGGGTCCCAAGGAATCCTGGAAGAAGAATCCCCAAGAAGTTCGAGCCGAATGTAAAAAAAAGTCCATGAAGTCCGCACAAATGCATCATCCGTGTGAGCAATCAAGATGAAATTCTGAAAGTCCAAGAAGCAAATTCAAGAAAGAAAATTCCAACAGTCCAAGAAGCAATCAAGTGGTCCCAAGCAGTAAGGGACCCACTGGAAGGAAGGCGGGAGGTAGTTGTTCACCACCCCTCAATATGCATGAAGAAAAATCGCCAAGCTGTTGTCCCAAAACCATTTACCCTGAACTTATCACACCCAAGTCTCTGGGCTCATGGGGCGTGTGCAGGGGGCATGTTGAGCTGTGGGGCCCTCAGTATGATGATGGGCTAGAGTGTGAATTTTTGTTGCCTCTCGGAAGCATCCCGAAACACGGCGTCTTCATACACGTACACCAAAGCTATTTAAATTGTTGAGTTGCAATCGTCAAGGTCTTTCGACGGTTCCCAATGACAAGCCCTTCGGTAGTCTTCTCGGATATCACGCCTATAGCTCATGTATAATGGGAAAGCCAACATTTTAAAACCCACATTTTTTCCCTTTCTCTTTTTCGCCTGTTTTCGTTGGTGGTCCTAGTTGTGCTCGTCCAACATCTTTGCAGCCATGGAGAGGCACTCTCTGTCATCGTCGACGACTTTTCGACAGCAACCACTACATCGAACTATGTCCTGGGTGCAGCAACACCGACGACAGCCCAACAACCAATGGTCTACACCGACACGCATGATGGGCGCCAGAAGGCAACACCGGTGCTCACGAAGGTGGAGCCAGTTCGTCTCCGCGACCCCATTTCCAACAACAATGAAGTATGGGGGCAACGACAACCCCTCAATTATCCATAAGGCCGATGGCGTCCCGGCGCACCACCAGAATTGTCACACCATGGATGGTGTGACGGTTCGCTCAACGAAGGGGAGCTATCGACGGTCTACCGATGCCTCGCCTACATCAACACAAGGAGATCACGGGAGCGGTGCAACGCGCCAGTGCGGCCAGCGTGAATCTGTGAAACCCTCCAATCTAGTCGGCTTGCACTGTAGCAGCTAGACGGTCGCAACGAGATTGTTAAACAAGTTCTTTTTGTTTTCAGGATAAGGCATGATGTTTCACCATGGAATGAAGACGGAATAGGGTTGCTTTCGTTGACTGGCATCGTGCCCATTATACGATCCAACGAGCTCCATAAAAGAATGCAAGTGTAGATGGACATGCCTACACCAATTTACATTGTTACTACACTATCATCTTTGGGGACCGCTTCCATTCTGTCACACAGAGAGTCGGTCCTTCTTCGTTTCTTCAGGTTTCACACATGTTGGTATACCGAATCAATCCAGGAGAAATATTCGTCGAGTCAAGCTCGATTTGCTTCGCACTCAAGCTCAACTCGACGAGGGGGCATTTGTTCGACGGTATTTTGTGCATTGCTGCATAAAATAATAATTTTATTTTCAATGAGTTGTGATGCAGGTTATCTATGCAAAGGCAAGTGGTTAATAATACAAAGGCAAAATGCTATTGCATGGCACATACCCGCACGTACTCGAACAGGCACATGCATGAAATCATGGTGCAACTACTACATGTGCATGCGCACACACGTCCTGGCAGTGGGCATTTTTAGTCTAGACACGTAGCTTAGCTTAGACACATATACATAGTTACGTATTTGAATACCGGCGAGCTCGCGTTACATATCCGAATACCCGTTTGTATGCATACATCATATAGGTACGTATTCAAGTATCTACGTCTGGCCGGTGAGCGCGCACGCATACTTCTCCGAATACCCGATATACATGTACTTCGTTTCCTTCTTTTGATATTTGGACAGGTACATGAAATATGGGCGTGTCTTCGATGGATGCAATCTAACACATAGGAGACTAGAATCAGATGATAGGCTCACGTGAGCAGCCTATGTGCATATATTTGGCAAGCCATCAAGAATTGGAAACGGATACAACCGACCACAGAACCACATAAAAAAGGTACGCGCTAACTAACATGGTATATATGGGGTTGATCATTTCCTTTTATATGTACAGACTTGGACGTCAAGAGAAACAATAGAAGGAAATATTGGGACGGTGCAACTCTACCCGTCCAACACCGCAGCCTATATAAGCTAGCCAACCAAGGCACCAGAAAGGGAGGAGCTAGCTAGCAAAGCTGGTGCAACAACAAACGCAGCCGAGAAGACAACGGCGCGTCCGCGGCCGCGCGTTCGTAGGCATCAGATGTGATGAGCCCAGAAACGCCGGCCACAACGGCGGCCTGCCCACGGCGAGGATGCAGACGCCCGAGGAGATGAGCCCCATTGATTAATTTTATTTGTTATTGTGTATTTCATCTATCAGGTGCCGCACATCCACCCAAGAACGCGGCAGAGGAGAGAGTCGAGAGAAGTCGGAGGGAGGCGCGCCTCTTGCGGCAGCGTCGAGGAGACCGAAGAAAAAACACCCGACGACTCACGCACCAGAAGAAGCATCAGGAGAAGAGAAGCCACGGAGCAGACGTGCCTGCGGCAGCGGTGGCACGCAAGCCAACAAAGATGCGGCGATGACGGCAGGGACGATGATGGCAGCGATGAGCGCGCCTGCAATGGATTGCCTCCAACTGGAGTCGAGCTGCCCGCAAGCAAAGTGACGCCTGCCGGTATGGAGAGCAGAGCAAGCCCCACTAATTTATTGTACTTCTTATCTTTCATATTACAGGTGTTACAGCAATCCAAGCAGGCAACCCACGCAAGAAGAGGCAGCCGGCGAGGCAACAACACCTCGCGTAGGCTCCTGCACGCATACAGACAAGAGGAGATGGCCAGCCAGGAGAGGTGCGCCCACGGCGGCGGCATGTAAGGTGGCGTCGCTCGCTACAGAGCACCACACATGTGAGAAGACCGGGGTATGCGGCCGCGGCAACTGCACCCCGTCCAAGCATGAAGATGCGCCGGCCGGCGACGGCAACGCTCACGGTCGTTGCGTGGTTCAGGTACGATGGATGCCCTTGTTTATTTTTCTTCTTTTTCGTTCTTAATTTACCAGGGGCCAGAAATACAAACACGGAGAGGAGGCACAGGAGGAGAAGAGGGCTACGTACGGGAGAAGGAGACGCGCCCATGGCGGCGGCGTCCATAGAACTCAGGCGGCAAACACAACCAGACGCGGCAGGTGGCGTTTGTACCTGAAGAGACCAAGACGGGCTATGCACTCAGGAGAACGCGTCCATGGCAGCGGACGCATCCATGGCGGCAGCGTGTATCAAAGTCACAGTAATCTTTCTTTTTCTATGTGTTCTCAGCTATTTTGCAGAGGGTCCGAGGCGGGAGAAGGGCAAAGGCTTCACCCAGCAAACGCACTCGGCGGAGCGACTACATGCAAGTCTAACACACACCCAGGAGGGAGATGCACTTGTGGAGGACACGCCCATGGTGAAGGCGTGTGCGCCAAGGAGGAGCGCGGTGGCGCCCTCGACGGATACACCGGCGGAGCTGACGAAGGAGCGTTAGCACACCCTCTTCTGTCTCTACAGTACAACGGAGGATGACGCCGCCGTGCCGCGGTGGATCGCGGCACGGAGTTCGCCAAGATAACGCCGATGTCAACATCATCAACTCGGCGTCGCAAGGATCATGATGGTGAGCTCGCAAGAAGGACGCCCGCCATCCACTTCGACATGCTGGAGCTAGAGGACGGAGGTGTGGCGCCCGTTGGGGATGATGCCGATGTCTACTTCATCAAGCTGGAGCCTGGAGGCGCGGAGCATGTAGGGATGGTGCCGCGTGCCGCGGAGGATGGCGAGACGGAGCCTGCTAGGACGACGCCCGTCATCTTCTTCATCAAGCCGGCGCTATTGAGTACGAAGGCGTGGAGGCACGGGATGATGGCGCCATGGAGTTTGCCAAGATGATGCCAATGTCAACAGCATCAACCTGGTGCCGCAAGGATCGTGACGGGGATCTCACAAGAAGGACGCCCGCCATCCACTTCGTCATGCTGGAGCTAGAGGACGGAGGCGTGGCGCCCATTGAGGACGCCGCCGACATCTACTTTGTCAAGCTGGAGCCCGAAGGCGCGGAGCACGTAGGGATGGTGCCGCGTGCCGCGGAGGATGGCGAGACGGAGCTCGCTAGGACGACGCCCGTCATCTTCTTCATCAAGTTGGTGCCATTGGAGGACAAAGGCGTGGAGGCTCACAACGATGCCGCCACCGTCCCGCTTTGGATGGCGGCGCGGAGCTCGCCAAGACGTGCCCAGCGCCAACACCTGGTACCGCAGAGAATCGCGGCATGGAGCTCGCAAGGAGGACACCATCAACGTCAACATTATCAAGTTGGACCGGAGGCATGGAGCTCGCGGGACATCACCACCAAGTCTACCTCGTCAAGATGGAGCCCACAACACGGAGCCAAGAAGATAACACACACCCTTGGTGCCGTCCGTGACCTGGAGGAGAAGATGGTGCCACATGACGGTCTCCACGACCCGGAGCCCATGAAGACGAGGCGTGATGGCGAGGAGGCGACGTGACTTCACCAACACTAACTCCTGATGGCCTCGTGAGGCGGTGCCCTTGTCTTGGAGGACCGCCATAAACACGGCGTCCAGCCGAGACGAGGCGCCAACCACACCGGCTCTGCCGATACGAGCGAGCGTTGGTTTTACACCGACGCCGGTATCCATAAGAATACTCCCGCGAGGCGAACCCCTTGCATACCCGATGAAGCCATTGCATCGTAAAGAAGTCCGAGCTAAGCAGGACCCATGCAACTTCAACACCGACTACATCAACGTTGTCAAGACCGACGAGGCGCGACGGCGCGGGCGAACGTGGCCAACACAAAGCCATGTTTTAAGCGGCACGTGTACCGACGAGGACACGGGCTTTGTGTAGGACCTTGAAGTATGTCTAGAGGGGGGGTGATTAGACTACTTGACCAATAAAAACTTAACCTTTTTCCAATTTTAGAGTTTGGCAGATTTTAACTATTTTAAGACAAGTCAAGCAATCATCACACAATACAAGCAAGCATGCAAAGAGTGTATAGGCAGCGGAAATTAAAGCATGCAACTTGCAAGAAAGTAAAGGGAAGGGTTTGGAGGATTCAAACGCAATTGGAGACACGGATGTTTTTGGCGTGGTTCCGAATGGAAGTGTAGGTTTAGTCTGATGGCTCTCTCCATGAATGAAGAGGTGGTGGAGGGGTATATATAGCCTCCACACAAAATCTAACCGTTACACACAATACCAAACTCGGTGGGACCGAATCGTTAAACTCGGTCGGACCGATTTAGTAAACCTAGTGACCGTTAGTGATTTTCGGTGGGACTGACATGCATCTCGATGAGACCGATTTAGTTAGGGTTAGAGCATAACATAATCTCGGTAGGACCGATTACACAAACTCGGTGAGACCGATTTTGGTAATTAGCTAACCAAAGAGTTGGTCAGGTAAATTCGGTGGGACCGATTTGCTCTTTTCCGTGAGACCGAAATGTTACAAAAAGGAAACAGAGAGTTTACATTGCAATCTCGGTGGGACCGATCGCTCACTTCGGTTAGACCGAAACGTTACGAAGGGAAACAGAGAGATTACAATCCCATCTCGGTGAGACCGAGATCCATATCGGTAAGACTGATTTGCTTAGGGTTTGTGCCAGTGGCTATGACTTTTGGAATTGGTGGCGCCGGATTGGAAGAATCGGTGTGACCGATTTTGGCTTTAGTTTTAGGTCATTTGTGGATGTGGGAAAGTAGTTGAGGGTTTTTGGAGCATATCACTAAGCACATGAAGCAAGAGGCTCATTAAGCAACACCTCATCCCTTCTTGATAGTACTGGCTTTTCCTATAGACTCAATGTGATCTTGGATCACTAAAATGTAAAATGAAGAGTCTTGAGCTTTTGAGCTTGAGCCAATCCTTTGTCCTTAGTATTTTTGAGGGATCCACTTTCATCATCCATGCCATGCCATTCATTGAGCTTCCCTGAAACAATAGTCTTGGAATAGCATTAGCTCATTGAGCTATATGTTGTTATGAATTACCAAAACCACCTAGGGATAGTTGCACTTTCAATCTCCCCCTTTTTGGTAATTGATGACAACATATAGATCAAAGCTTTGACAAATGATAATAACATTTAAATAACATCGTCGCTTTGATAAGTATGTGATAAGCAAGAGCTCCCCCTAAATTTGTGCATAGTTTTAGATTTGCTTTGGACTGCAAATGCACAATGAATTAGGCTCATGGGTTACTCTTCCATGTCACATACATCTTGGTGGAGCGCTCAAAATAATAGACAATGAATACATGCACTCATCACCAAGCATACTGAGTGATCACATAAAATAGGTAGGATAATATCATCAAACATGCATAAGTGTAGCTTATGATCAAACACATGATCATCAATGTCTCACAAGCATAGTATCTCAACCAAAAGCAAACAAAGATTGAAAAACCACCAAATAAAGCAAGAGAGAACAAAAGCAACACTCTCTCTCTCTCGAAGCCTATGATCTATACATTTTTCTCCCCCTTTGGCAACAAGTTACCAAAAAGTTCATAGAAAATGCATAGTGCTAGTTCGATTCTCAGGCTTGATCTTCTGGTGGTGGTGTCCTGATAACTCCAAGGACGAAGGCTTCAGTTGATGTAGAGGGTGCTGGAGTTGATGCTGAAGCTGGTTGCACTGGAGTTGAAGGGGCAGTAGCTGGTGCTGAAGTTGTTGCTCTAGTGTATGTCACTGGCACTGCAACTGACCTCTGGGCTCTGGGCACTCTGGCAAACACATTGGTGGTAGTCTTGCCCTTCCTCTCCTGCATGTCATCCTGCAGTTGCTCCACAACTGACTGAATCTCAGTTACCTCGACATCTATATCATAGAATTTTTGTTCCATGATTCTTTCCAGGCTCTCCTGGTTTTGAGTTAGGGTGGCCAACCCCTTCTCAATCCTTAGAGATGATGCTATCAAGTAACCAAGCGGCTCATGTTTGGTTTTCAAGAAATATTCAGATGTCTCCTCTTGAGTTGGCATCTTGGCAACCTTCTCCTTCCTCGCCTTCTCCTTCTTCTCCTGAGCTTGAACTGATGATGGATCATCCTCATTCATGACAACCTCATTGTCCTCAAAGTCTGGATAAAGTGGAAAGTGTTCCTTATCCAACTGATATTTTCCTGTGCCCATCTTTGAGTTTATCAATTCTTGAATCTAAGGTGCATATCTATAGCTCCTCTTCTGATCTGCTGCAGTCCTCTTGATTGTTTCAACTATAAGGCTCATGACTTTGAATTTTTGTGGCACATCAAATAAATGCAACATATTGATGGCATGCCCTCTGATCATGTTATGGTCACCTGACTTGGGCAACAAAGTGTGCCTCAGAATCCAATTTATGGTAGCTAGCCCTGACAGCAGAAAGTGGACTGATCCAAAAGTGAAAGTCTCTAGGGCTTTGTCTGGGATCTCCTTGTACATGTGTGCCATGGTATTGTGTCCCATTTTCTTCTTGGCATATACATCCAGATCATCATTTTCCTTTGGGGAATTTATCAGACTTGCCCATTCTTCTACAGTGGACTGGTACCTTGTACCTTCAGACATCCAAACTATTCTTCCATCTGGGTAAAAATGTGTTGTGGAGTAGAATTCCATGATAAGTTCATCATTCCAATTTGTGAGCTTTTGCCCAACAAAATCTGCAACTCCACAAGCAACAAAGCTGTCTTGCACTCCAGGATAGTGCTCTTCATTCTCCTTGATGTATTTCCAGTCAACCCACCTCATGTCACAGACTATGGGCTTCTTGTCCAACAGAATTATTTCATAGAAGTCCTGTTGTTCCTTTGTATGGAACATGTAGTCAACAGCAGTTCTTCTCCTTGTGGCATATGGATCTGCCATTCTCCATAGTCTCAGCCCTGAATCCTTCCTGATTCTCATGTCCTCAGCCACAGGATGGGCATCATCGTGGTCTAGTATCTTGGGCTTGAGCTTCCTTAGAATCTGTCCTTCTTCATCTTCCACCTCAGCAACCTCAGGCACTGGGGCCTTGTTCTTCTCAGCAGCTGGAATACTCCTGGTATTCCTCTTTGGTGCAGACTTGGCCTTGGGGGCAGCTTTGGGTGCTTCCTTGGGCTTAGATGTTGCAGCCCCAGATCTGATTGCATCACCCATAAGCTTTGGTGCCTTTGGTGCTGGTGCAGAAGGCTCTTCCTCTTCCATCATTGAAGGTTGCCCTACAACTCTGGCTATGGTCTTCTTGACCCTTTCCTTCCTCTTCTTGCTTTCATCAGCTGGCTCTTTGGGATCGGGATTTTCAGGCAGTTGAGTTGATGCTCTGGCCTTTGGCATAGGTTGCCTCTTGCATGCCTTTTAATCTTCATGCCTGGCTTTATGTCCTTTGCTGAGCCATATTCCTTCTTGAGCACCACTTTCTTGGAAGTAGCCTCATCCTCCTCAGCCTTGTAATCTTCGTCCTCTGAATCTGAGTTCTTTTCCTCCTTTGCCTAGTTGCAGCCTTAGGCAAATTCCTAGGAGTACTTCTGCTCCCTTCATCTGAAGTACTGGAGGGACTAGTGCCCTCACTCAAGTTCATCTGCTCTTCTTCCATGTTCTGGCTGTCACTTTGATCAGACATTCTGCACAAGCTGACTGCTGACCCTGTGAAGAGTTATAGATGACATAGAAAAGATGAACATCACAAAATGCAGAGGTTTTTGCAAAAGCATGACTCAAAAGTTCAGTTTTAGTTTTCCACAGAAAGCATTTCGGATCCACCGATTTTCAAACTCGGTGATACCTAAGCAGTTTTTGGAACCTAAACTGATGATCTCGGTTGGACCGAGTTTCAGTTTGGTGGTACCGAGACTGCTAGGGTTTCACAGAATTCTCAAATCGGTTGCACCGATTAGTAATTCTCGGTCAGACCGAGAGTCACTAGTGCAATGGCATAAGCCAAATCGGTGAGACCGAGTTTTTCAACTCGGTGGGTCCGAGATGGTTTCGGCGGAAACATAAACCTAAAAATTTGAATCACATCTAATCTATGAACTACTTTGGCTGGATAGAAGATTTTCAATTGTGGCAAGAATCGATATGAAAACAATGTGCTAGGAATCAGATGTGGATAGCACAAAGATCAAGTCCATACCCTATCTTGGCGGTGGACTTGTTACGGCGGCAATGGCGGGGATGAAATACGTTGATGGCGGCGGAGACCAGCGACAGGAGGCTGCTGGCGACGAGGAGACGATCCGGAGACCATGATGGCAGAGCGAGCTGTTGCGCGGGCGAAGGGTTTCAGAGAAATTTCCAAATTTTTGCCCGTGACTATATATAGCCCGACCCTGTCGGTGTGACCGAGTCGAACAACTCGATGGCATCGGGATGCATAACTGTGTTCAGTTACAGCAAATCGGTGAGACCGAAAAGTTCAAATCGGTTGCACCGAGATTGAAAACTCAGATCAACTTGATGATCTCGGTAGGACCGAAATGAAAGAATCGGTCAGACCGAGAATCACAAAGAGGTTTTGGAAGTTCAAGTCTATGACGAATCGGGGACTCCGAGTGCTCCTCACACAGAGTGGTTCGAATCTGACTTGATCAAATTTTGTGATGTAGCATGAATAGAGTTTGAGACGAGAAAAGCATAGATAGCTAAAGAAGGTTCTTAGGCATTCTTGTCCATCCACTTGGCACAAAGAAAAGAATCCAAACAAACAAAACAACAAGTGGATGTCCTTGAATGAGTAAAATATGCACCAACATGCTCACACAATAAGATGGCAATTGAAATATGTGGCAAAGCATGCACAACCAATTTTAGCATCTATCAAACAATTGGCGATGACTAGGTCATCTATATATGAGTATATTGACTTAGGAGTCAAATGAAAGACATTTGATCATAGGTCATACTCATCGTTTAAGCTCAAATGGGGTTACCACTTTTACATTATGCATTAATGTGTTCACACCATTAGAGTTGCTTTGACTCAATTCTTAGAGTTAAGCTCCCCCTAGATGTGAGATCCCCCCTTAGAGGGATGAACTAACCTTGGGTTTTGACGATGATGACTTCATGTAGGTGTTGAAGATGTAGATGCTCAATGTTGATGTAGATCATTTGGAGCAATCCTTTGGAGTGAGTTGCACTTTCAACTTGCCTACATGGGTTAGTCCCACAAGGAACAAACAAGGATATCCATAGACATAGAGTGATGCACACACAAGATGATGTCCATGAAAACATTAGGTTACCTTGTCCCTTGCCTTACCAACATGAGGGTTTGTGACTCCTTGAACTAGTGCAAGATGTGAAAGTTGATTGCACTTGTTCTTGCCAAAATGATATGAGTTAAGAATGTTGGCGGAGTCACCCTCAAGAACTCTCTAGTTCTTCTTCTTCGGGATCCACATCATCTTGATGGGAATCCTTGGAGTTGTAGTTGTACTTGATGAAGTAGAACTTGACGTAGTCTTGGGAACCCACTTGACCAAGGCCTTGGGTGCTTCTTCAAATGCATCAATATCTTCTTGAAGCGTGTCCTTGCCTTTGTTCTTGTGGTCTTGTGGTGGAAGATCATCTTGAGCTTGTGTCCCTTTGAAGGAAGTAGGATCATACTTCTCTTGTTGAGGAACGAACTTTGTCTTGGGGTATTGATCTTCTTCCCACTCAACTCCATTGGCGTTGAACTTTCGTTCAAAACCAACACCTTGATTCTTACGGTGCCTTCCTTGCTTGCGTACGATTTCCTCGAATTGCTTACTCCCGGCAAGGCTCTTGTAAACACCGTTCTCTATAATTCCTTTCAATAAACTATTTTCTTGCTCAAGTGTAACTTGGCTAAGAGAATCATTAGTGGAATCAAGAGAACTACTAGAAGCAACAATATTGGATTTGACATTATTGTTGTTACTACTAGAGGAAGTATCTTTCTTGTACTTGTTACTAGACTTGACTTGAGGCATGTAAGTAGATAAGAGTAAACGCTTGGCAATGTAAGAAGAACTTTTCTTGCGGAGATCATCATTGATTGCCTTTAAGAACTCATGCTCTTGCTCAAGATTGAGCTTTTCAAAGCGTAACTTCTCATGAGCCCTTAAAAGTTCTCGATGATCTTCGAAGATAGTTTCATGAGCCAACTTAAGAGTGTTTAGTTCTTTAGTTAGAAGCTCAATTTTCTCCTTATCATTGTCATTCATTTGATTAGCATGATTAATTGGCATTTCATCATAGTATTCATCACTAGAGTTGTCAATAAGTAAATCATCATCCACAAGCAAGTCATCTTCATCACTATTAAAATCAACATACTCAGGATGTGTTACCTTTGGACCTTTGGCCATGAAGCATCTTCCAATTCCTTCATTTGGTGAATCAAATATGTCGTAGGAGTTGGTTGACACAAGTGCTAGACCGGAAACACCTTCATCTTGAGTATATTCGGAGTCGGAGTGATAGCTTCTCTTGGAGTGTTTGTCGGAGTCGGAGCCGGAAACCCATTCACCAACATGAGCTTGATGTCTTCGTTTTGTGTAGCTCCTTGATGACTTGTCCTTTCTTTCTGAATCCTTGCTTCTCCGTGAGGGTCTTCGTTCATAACGGTCATCTCTACTCCTCCTCTCTCTTGGTGATGATTCTTCTCTTTTGCTCCTTCTTCTTGGAGAATCTTCTCTTCTTTTGCAGTGTGTCGTACACTCATTGGAGTAGTGTCCAGGCTTCCCACAATTGTAGCAATTGCACTCTCGACTAGAAGATCTCTTGTCATGATAAGACCTTGACTTGGAGCTTCTTTCTTTGCTTCTACTCTTGTAGAATTTGTTGAAGTTCTTCACCATTAAGCTTAATTCTTCATTGAAGGTTTGTTTCTCACTTGATGATGTGGGGGATTCACTTGAGGCTTTGTAAGCACCACTTGACTTGTTGTGAAGTTCCTCCTTATCCTTGAGTGACATCTCATTAGCAACAATTCTTCCAATGACTTCTGTTGGCTTGAGATCTTTGTAGATTGGCATCATTTGGATCAATGTACACACGGTATCATACTTTCCATCCAATGCTCTTAGGATTTTCTTGATGATGAATTTGTCGGTCATCTCTTCACTCCCTAAGCCGACAATCTCATTTGTGATAAGAGCAAGCCTAGAGTACATTTCAGCGACACCTTCACCATCCTTCATTTTGAACTTGTCAAGCTGACTTGGAGCACATCCAACTTGGATTCCTTGACGGACTCGGTACCTTCGGGCATATCAATCAAAGTATCCCAAATTTCCTTTGCATTCTCAAGACGGCTGATCTTGTTGAATTCTTCAGGGCACAATCCATTGAAGATGATGTCACATGCTTGAGCGTTGTACTGCAGCATCTTCAATTCTTCCGCATTAGCTTCACGGTTCGGTTCTCTCCCATCAAAGAATTCACCTTGCAAGCCAATACAAATAATTGCCCAAACGACAGGGTTATGTCCAAGAATATGCATTTTCATCTTATGCTTCCAACTAGCAAAATTAGTACCATCAAAGTAAGGACCTCTATGGTGATAATTTCCATCGCTAGACGCCATACTCTCCTAGGTTGTGAAACCAAGGCTATGACCACCAAAAGCTATGGAAATCAAAGCAAATGGAGACCAAGGCTCTGATACCACTTGTAGGACCTTGAATTATGTCTAGAGGGGGGTGATTAGACTACTTGACCAATAAAAACTTAACCTTTTCCCAATTTTAGAGTTTGGCAGATTTTAACTATTTTAGGACAAGTCAAGCAATCATCACACAATACAAGCAAGCATGCAAAGAGTGTATAGGCAGCGGAAATTAAAGCATGCAACTTGCAAGAAAGTAAAGGGAAGGGTTTGGAGGATTCAAACGCAATTGGAGACACGGATGTTTTTGGCGTGGTTCCGATAGGTGGTGCTATCGTACATCCATGTTGATGAAGACTTCAACCCACGAAGGGTAACGGCTGCGCGAGTCCACGGAGGGCTCCACCCACGAAGGGTCCACGAAGAAGCAACCTTGTCTATCCCACCATGGCCGTCGCCCACGAAGGACTTGCCTCACTAGCGGTAGATCTTCATGAAGTAGGCGATCTCCTTGACCTTACAAACTCCTTGGTTCAACTCCACAATCTTGTCGGAGGCTCCCAAGTGACACCTAGCCAATCTAGGAGACACCACTCTCCAAGAAGTAACAAATGGTGCGTTGATGATGAACTCCTTGCTCTTGTGCTTCAAATGATCGTCTCCCCAACACTCAACTCTCTCTCATAGGATTTGGATCTGGTGGAAAGAGGGTTTGAGTGGAAAGCAACTTGGGGAAGGCTAGAGATCAAGATTCATATGGTAGGAATGGAATATCTTGGCCTCAACACATGAGTAGGTGGTTCTCTCTCAGAAATGGTAAGTTGGAAGTGTAGGTTTAGTCTGATGGCTCTCTCCACGAATGAAGAGGAGGTGGAGGGGTATATATAGCCTCCACACAAAATCTAACCGTTACACACAATTTACCAAACTCGGTGGGACCGAATCGTTAAACTCGGTCGGACCGATTTAGTAAACCTAGTGACCGTTAGTGATTTTCGGTGGGACTGACATGCATCTCGGTGAGACCGATTCAGTTAGGGTTAGGGCATAACGTAATCTCGGTAGGACCGATTACACAAACTCGGTGAGACCGATTTTGCTAATTAGCTAACCAGAGAGTTGGTCAGGTAAACTCAGTGGGACCGATTTGCTCTTTTCGGTGAGACCGAAATGTTACAAAAAGGAAATAGAGAGTTTACTTGCAATCTCGGTGGGACCGATCGCTCACTTCGGTTAGACCGAAATGTTACAAAGGGAAACAGAGAGATTACAATCCCATCTCGGTGAGACCGAGATCCCTATCGGTAAGACCGATTTGCTTAGGGTTTGTGGCAGTGGCTATGACTTTTGGAATCGGTGGCGCCGGATTGGAAGAATCGGTGTGACCGATTTTGGCTTTAGGTTTAGGTCATTTGTGGATGTGGGAAAGTAGTTGAGGGTTTCTGGAGCATATCACTAAGCACATGAAGCAAGAGGCTCATTAAGCAACACCTCATCCCTTCTTGATAGTATTGGCTTTTCCTATAGACTCAATGTGATCTTGGATCACTAAAATGTAAAATGAAGAGTCTTGAGCTTTTGAGCTTGAGCCAATCCTTTGTCCTTAGTATTTTTGAGGGATCCACTTTCATCATCCATGCCATGCCATTCATTGAGCTTCCCTGAAACAATAGTCTTGGAATAGCATTAGCTCAATGAGCTATATGTTGTTATGAATTACCAAAACCACCTAGGGATAGTTGCACTTTCACTTTGCCACCGCCCACACCATACACACACACCATCATCATCATGCATGGAGAACACAAAGCGAAGACGACCACACGGCTTAATCGGAGGTATCTCGCGGAGCAATCCGCGGGAGTAATTAACCGGGAGCTTTTCGAGGCCCCGGGAACCAGGAGACCGCACATCGCCATAGTCAGGCAGGCCGCGCTAGTAGGCCACGGAGCGCATTCCTTTTTTATGGGATCTTGTAATTTTGTTTATCCGATGAGATTAATGAAATACTTGCTTCCCATACCATTTTTTTGTGTACTGAGTACACTGGCACGCCCGCACACTTTTCTTTTCCCCGGCGCATGAGAGAAATAGAACTCCCCCTCTTCCCATCTTACGGAGTGCACAATAAGATTTTTCTCGTGTCAAACATCTGTAACGACTGCCGCCTCTCAAACCGCGGAAGTCTCTGGACTAAGGCAGAGTCTGGAGCGGGACGAAGGAGAAATCGGTCGAGTGAAGAAGCAGTTGGAGGATAACCAAGGTATGCAGAAACCTTGTTCGCAGTCAGCACAAATGAATAAGTTAGCATGATGAAAATATTTTTATGATGTGCTCTAGGGGCGACGGCCGAAATTGAGGCTCTTAAGAAGGCTGTGGCCGAAGCCGAGAAGAAGGCAGCCGCAGAGCAGGCTCTTCGTGAAAAGCATGAGGCCAGGGTTATTAAAGCTGAGCGAGAGCTTCAAGAGGCCATGAAGAAATGCGAGACCTTGGAGCAGAGTTTATCAGGGAAAGAATCTGAACTCTCCCAAGCTCGCCAAGCCGCAAGTGATGCCCGGGGGAAGCCCAGGGTGCCCTGAAGGAAATCCAGAAGGTGAGGAAGATTGCGGCTGGTAAGGCCTTTTCTATACAAAGCGGGTATTTGAAAGGAGAAAATCAAGTTGATTATATGAATTCGGATTTCTCCAGGGGTATTTGCAAAGTTGCCACGCAGCATATCTAATGCCGCACAATTCTATCGAGCTGAAGAAAGGAGCACTGCGAAGAAGCTCTTCTGGTCGCAGTATCTGGCGCCGGTATATCCGGTGCCATTTGCCGATCAGTTGAAGCAGTTGGTCGAACTGCATAAGGCGGTCGAACTAGCCATGAAGGATTTGAATATCCGGCTATGGCCCGCCGAGCCGATTCCAAGCAGTTACTTCGGGCTCGTGAAGCGGCTTGTGAGTGCCTGCCCTCGACTTGATGTCATCTAGCGGTCGGTCTGTATCGAAGGTGCGCAAATGGCCTTCGCCCGCGCAAAGGTGCACTAGGGGAAGATGGATGCTGAAAAGCTGATGACCGAGGGGCCGCCAGAGAGGAAGGAGCACCGCAAGCCCGAGTTATATTATGATAGTGTCCTGAAAGGATCCCGCCTTGCAGCGGACCAATGCACCAAGGACATTATATTTCCATGAATACAGTCATGTTGTCCTTTGTAATGTTGAACAAGGTCATTTCTATTATTTATTGCCTGTTATTTGAAAGTTTTTCCTCCTGTGCTGCCGTTTTATATATTAATCCTGAGAGTTGGCCAGTCGTTGGCTTCTTCCCCCACGTTGGAAGTACGGGGGTGTTCGGGATAAACCTGAGCACTCTTTATCCCAGTTTTGGGTCCTTGAAGGAGGTGTTCAGCACAACGAACCAGGCAATCAGACTATAGGGCTTTATCACTCTCACTTAGCCATAGGAGTTTGACAAAAGGAAGGTAGGTGCAGCCCCTGGTGTTTGGAAGACCGCACAAGGGGCTCTATAAGCACCTGATTGGAAGAAAAGCCGATCCATCGCACGCTGCATTAGTTATGGCATTATGCGGAAGAAATCCTTAAAGATTTGACAACCTCTCGAACAGCTGACCAGCTCTCGCTGTATCATGACAGTCAGTTTTCGGCTTTCTCTACTGAGGCGCTCGTGCGGAAGAACCATGACACAATCGCAGTAGTTCTCCCTGTGCCGCCTTAGCCGATATAGCGGAACGTAAGGCAGCAAAACATGGGAGCCGGGCAAACCCAACTATTGACCCAAGACATGATTCGGAGTTGATGCATATAATGCTATAAGTTCGGGGTGCCGAACGTCCATGAAGGTGTTCGGACTTTATTGCCGTATTATGGATACAATGAAGCCCCTGGCGTATTAAGGCATATCGCGGTGTATAGATGCCATTCGATAAAAGAGTTTCAATAAGAAGTAACAGTAGATAAGCGTCATATAAAGCCACATGTTGTATTTGAATAGTACATCGATGCATATGAGTACAGGTAATGTGATAAAAAGAAATATGACTGCGGAACCTGCTGAGACCAGGCGGAGGGAAGCTGTGTGCAGATCCGGAGTGTAGTCGTATGGTCATCAAGGGGGTATATTTAGGGATTCCCTTGTGCGGTCGAGTTGTTTCCATGTCGCCAGTCCTGGCCTACACAAAGGTGAACCTGCAAAGAAAATGCAAGAAATGTTTGTGTGCCACAGAGCGGTTGAGCCGCAGTGTGTGGCCTGTCCTGGCTTTTGCCGAAGTGTATTAATTGAGCTCCGGGCGAGC
This sequence comes from Triticum dicoccoides, assembly GCF_002162155.2. Classification (NCBI taxonomy): domain Eukaryota; kingdom Viridiplantae; phylum Streptophyta; class Magnoliopsida; order Poales; family Poaceae; genus Triticum; species Triticum dicoccoides. The sequence goes on from NC_041389.1 coordinate 133,395,415, forward strand.
CGGGCTCATATGCCGCAAAGTAATTCGGACTCTTTTGGCGGTGTCCGGGAGCTTGGCCGTCGACTCGAGGTTTGATTGAAAGATGCCACTCGTTGCTTCTGCTGTTAAAGCGGCGGTATATTCATCTGCACCGAGGGGGAGTTCGGCCCTGCCATTAACCGTGATGATGCCGCGCGGACCGGGAATCTTGAGCTTACGGTGGGCATAATGTGGCACCGTGTTGAATCGAGCAAACGCGGCTCGTACGAGCAGTGCCTGATAATCACTGCGAAAGGGGACGATGTCGAAGATTAACTCTTCGGTACGGTAATTGTCCGGTGATCCGAAGACTACCTCGAGATCGATGGAGCCTATACAATGGGCCTCCACACCTGGTATAATACCTTTAAAGGCGGTTTGAGTGGGCTTGATCATCGAAAGATCAATACCCATCTTGCGCACTTTGTCCTGATACAGCAGGTTTAGACTGCTGCCTCCGTCCATAAGGACTCGTGTGAGGCGGAACCCGTCAATTATTTGGTCGAGGACTAGTGCGGCTGAATTGCCCTGATTGGTTTTAACCGGATGATCCGTGTGGTCGAAGGTGATCGGCCATAGATTATATTGTGGGGCAACTGGTTCAGTTAAGTCGACATCCCTAAGAGTGCACATCCATTCCAGCTTGGGAATGTGGGTGGTGTTTATCATATTCACCATTTTGATTTGCGGGGAAATTTCTTTTGCCCTCCTGTATTCGATGATCGGGGCTCCTCGTCGTCGTCGTCGCTTTGAGACCCCTTCTCCTTGCTTTCGGCACTTGGCCTGCCGGTTTGTTTGAAGACCCAGCATTCTCTATTGGAATGATTGGCTGGTGTTCCTGGGGTGCCATGAATTTGGCATGGACGGTCGAGTATGCGGTCCAGACTGGATGGGCCCGAATTGTTATTTTTGAATGGCTTTTTCCGCTGACCGGACTTAGAGCCACTGAATCCGGCGTTGACTGCCATGTCTTCACCATTTTTGTGACGCTTGTGTTTGTTGCATTGGGGCTTGCCGTTGCTATCTCTGGCCTCTGATGTGCCAAGATTGCTTGCTGTGTTGTTGCTACGGGCCAACCAGCTATCCTCGCCCGCACAAAAGCGGGTCATGAGTGTCGTGAGGGCTTCCATGGACTTTGGCTTTTCTTGGCCGAGATGTCGGGCAAGCCACTCGTCACGGATGTTATGCTTAAAGGCCGCTAGGGCTTCGACATCCGGACAGTCGACAATTTGGTTCTTTTTAGTTAGGAACCGGGTCCAGAATTTCCTGGCTGACTCTCTGGGTTGTTGGGTTATATGACTTAAATCATCAGCATCCAGTGGTCGCACATAAGTGCCCTGGAAGTTATCCAGGAATGCGTCTGCCAGGTTTTCCCAACTTCTGATGGAGTTTGCCGGTAAGCTATTCAGCCAATGTCGAGCCGGTCCCTTGAGTTTTAGTGGGAGGTACTTGATGGCGTGTAGATCATCCCCGCGGGCCATATGAATGTGAAGGAAGAAATCTTCTATCCATACCGCGGGGTCTATAGTGCCATCATATGATTCAATGTTCACGGGTTTAAACCCTTTTGGGAATTCATGATCCATTACTTCATCAGTGAAGCATAGGGGGTGTGCGGCGCCTCTATGCCGGGCTACATCACGACGCAGTTCAAATGAGTCTGGTCTGTTGTATTCAGCCCGACCAGATTTGTTTTTAGTATATCCGGCGTGACGGTCATTGTCATGCGTTGGGGCACGCCCCCGTGATCCGTAGATCGATCTTGACTGTCCTGCTTTCTTTTTCACTTTGTCTCGCAGGTCATGCGTGGAGCCCCGGGCCTTCGTGTTTTTGCTTGTTTGGCGGCGGGGTGTGGGCTGGACTTCAGGCTGGTACGCCACTTTGCCTCGGCCACGAGGTGGCCGGTCAGCCGCATCGTGCGCTAGTAGTGTAGGCTTTAATGCCTCCTCCTCAAGTTGAGGTAGCAACCTGCACTTTGGGTAACTTTTGGTTGGGCGCTCGAGTCCGTATTCCTCGGCTGCAAGGACCGCAGTCCATCTATCAGTTAGCAGATCTTGATCAGCTTGAAGCTGCTGCTGCTTTTTCTTCAGGCTTTTTACAGTGGCTATAAGCTGGCACTTGAAGCGCTCCTGCTCGACGGGATCCTCAGGCACGATGAATTCTTCATCGCCAAGGCTTACTTCATCTTCGGAGAGGGGCATGTAATTGTCATCCTCTGATTCTCCATCTGTTGCCTGTTCCTTAGGGCCAGCTTGCCCATCC
>NC_041389.1:133397977-133469766 GCF_002162155.2 Triticum dicoccoides
ACGAGGTGGCTGTCCAGCGCCTTGAGGGCGGTTGTTCCTGTTCCTCTCCAGCATCATCGTCCATACCGTCGATGTCTTCGGAGTCGAAATCAAGCATGTCGGCTAAGTCGTCGACAGTGGCTACCAAGTGGGTGGTGGGTGGGCAACGAATTTCTTTGTCCTCCGCTTCCCACTCAAGCCGGACATAGTTCGGCCAAGAGTCTCCTGACAGGGAGAGAGACTTTAATGAATTTAGCACGTCACCCAAGGGCGAGTGCTAAAAGATATCCGCGAAGGTAAACTCCATGATCGGTGCCCAATCAGATTCGATAGGCATGGACACGCGTGGTTCGGAACCTATGGCCGGAGGAGTCTGAGGGTCCGATGACACAGATCTCTTTGGAGGTGAAGTATGTGTTCGGCTCTAACGCCGCTGAGTGTGCGGCCTCCGTGGCGGGGTCCATCCACCCGTCCTCGGTTGGCATGATCTGTTCCGGATTAAGGGTCGGTGCAGCCGCAGGTGTGATCTTCACCGTCCAATGGCAGATCTAAGTCATGCTCATCATGACTGTTCGGCGCACCTGACGTGGGCTCAAATCCGCCGTCCATCAGGACTCTGGTGAGGTGAAATCCATCGACAATTGGGTCTAGAACCAATGCGGCGAATCCGCCATGGCGGATGCTGGTGGGGTGGTCCCTCCGGTCAAAAGTGATCGGGCAGGAGGACCATGGATTGAACTTCGAGGCAACTGGCTCCATCGCGTATACGTCCCTTAGTGCCCGCTTCCGCTCCCTTTTGGGTATGTGCGTTGCGTAGATCATGTTGACTGTCCGCACCTGTGGGGGGAAACCCTTCTGTCCTCTATTGTTCGGCGGTCGGGTCTCTTCCTCGTCATCGTTGTGCAGCCCCTTGTCATTGTTTTCGGCAATTAACTTGCCTGCCTGTTTGAATACCCAACAGTCCCTGTTGGTGTGATTAGCTGACTTTTTGGGGGTGCCGTGTATCTGGCACAAGTGGTCGAGTATTCAGTTCAAATTGGACGGACCCGGAGTAGTTCTTTTGAATGGCTTTTCCCGTTGACCGGGTTTAGAGCCTCTGAATCCGGCATTGACTGCCGTATCCTCACTATTGTCGCCGTTAATGCGGCGTTTGTTTTTGTTACGACGCGACCTGCCACTACGGTCCTTGATATCCGGACTGCCAGAATTTTTGCTGAGGTTGTTGCTGCGTGCTAGCCAGCTGTCCTCACCCGCGCAGAAGCGGGTCATGAGTGATGTGAGGGCTGCCATGGATTTCGGCTTTTCCTGTCCCAGGTGCCGGGCAAGCCACTCGTCGCGGATATTATGCTTGAAGGCTGCAAGGGCCTCCGCATCCGGACAGTCGATGATTTGGTTTTTCTTGGTTAAGAACCGTGTCCAGAATTGTTTGGCCGATTCGTCTGGCTGCTGAATTATGTGGCTTAGGTCATCGGCGTCTGGTGGTCGCACATATGTGCCTTGGAAGTTATCGAGGAATGCGGCTTCTAGGTCTTCCCAACTCCCAATTGACTCTGCTGGCAAGCTGTTAAGCCAATGTCGGGCTGGTCCTTTAAGCTTGAGGGGGAGGTATTTGATGGCGTGAAGATCGTCACCGCGGGCCATGTGGATGTGAAGGAGATAGTCTTCGATCCAAACCGCGGGGTCTGTTGTGCCATCGTAAGATTCAATATTCACGGGTTTAAACCTTTCGGGGATTTGATGATCCATTACTTTGTCTGTGAAGCATAGTGGGTGTGCGGCGCCTCTATACTGGGCGATATCACGACGGAGCTCAAAAGAGCTTTTTCTATTTTGTTCGGCCCAGCCGGACTTACTGTGTCTGGCACGACGGTTGCCGTCACGTATCATGGGGCGCCCACGCGATCCATAGATCGATATTGATTGTCTTGCCCTATCCTCCAATATATCTTGCAAGTCCGGAGCGTTCCCCTGTGGCCTTGCGCTTTTCAAGCGATGCCGGGGTACGGGTTTAGTGAAGGGCCTAGAGGCCTCTCTGTCACGACCATGGGATGGTTGGTCAGCCGTATTGTCTCCTGGTGATGCAGGTTCATATGCCTCCTCCTCTAATCGGGGGAGCAGCTTGCGTTTAGGGTAACTTTTGGAGGGGCGTTCGAGCTCATGCTCTTCGGCCGCGAGGACTTCAGTCCATCTGTCGGCTAGCAGATCTTGATCAGCTCTAAGCTATTGCTGCTTTTTCTTGAGGCTGTTTGCCGTGGCCATAAGCCTGCGTTTAAAACGCTCTTGTTCGACGGGATCCTCAGGCACGACGAATTCGTCGTCGTCGAGGCTTGCCTCGTCTCTGGAGGGAGGCATGTAGTCCTCTACCTCTTCTTCTGCCGCTCTCTCATGAGGGTTGGCGTCTCCGTCCTCCTGCGCTGGATCTTGTTGGAGTGGGTTGTCTTCGGCACTGTCCGTTGTATTATTATCTCCGGTGTCGGAATCTTCATTCTTGCTGTGGCGGGATTTAGAGCGGCGCCGCTAACGCCGGCGCTTGGGCTGTTTCTTGGAGGGGTCATCCTCCGCTGTTCCTTCGCCGTTCCCATCCTTTGGGATATCCACCATGTATATGTCATATGATGAGGTGGCTTTCCAGTGCCCGGTGGGCGCTGGTTCTTGGTCGTCTCCAGCATCGTCGTCCATTCCGTCGATGTCTTCGGAGTCGTAGTCTAGCATGTCGGTTAGATCATCGACAGTGGCTACCAAGTGGATGGTGGGTGGGCTTTGAATTTCTTCATCGTCCGCATCCCAACCGTCCTGATCGCAATCCGGCCAGGGCTCTCCTGATAACGAGAGGCACTTTAGCGAACTCAAGATGTCGCTGAAAGGTGAGTGTTGAAAGATGTCCGCTGCGGTGAACTCCATGATCGGCGCCCAATCCGATCTGATCGGAGGGGGCATGGGAGGTTCGGAGTCCGGCAAGGAGTCCGACACCTCGGAGTCACGAGCTTCATGAGGGACAAGGTCAGTGTTCGGCTCTATCGTCGTAGAGGCTGCGGCCCCCGAGGCGGTGTCTAGCCATCCGTCCTCGACCTGCGTAGCCGGCTCCGAATCGAAGATCGGAGGGGGCTCGAGTGCAGCCTCTCGGGTACTGTCCGGCTGCAGAGCAAAATCATGCTCGCCGTGACAGTGCGGCACGCTTGGCTGTGGCGCGAATCCATCGAGGATCAAGTCCCCGCGGATGTCCGCCGTGAAGTTCAAACTTCCAAATCTGACCTGACGGCCAGGGCGTAACTTTCGATCTGCTCCAGATGGCCAAGCGAATTGGCCCGCAGTGCAAAGCCGCCGAATACGAAGATCTGTCCGGGGAGGAAGGTCTCACCCTGGACTGCATCGTTGATGATGATCGAAGAAGCCATCGAGCCTATTGGTGACGACACAGAGGAACTCTCAATGAAAGCACCAATGTCGGTGTCAAAACCGGCGGATCTCGGGTAGGGGGTCCCGAACTGTGCGTCTAGGCGGATGGTAACAGGAGACGAGGGCCACGATGTTTTACCCAGGTTCGGGCCCTCTTGATGGAGGTAAAACCCTACGTCCTGCTTGATTAATATTGATGATGTGTGTTACAAGAGTAGATCTACCACGAGATCAAGGAGGCTAAACCCTAGAAGCTAGCCTATGGTATGATTGTTGTTCTCCCTACGGACTAAAGCCATCCGGTTTATATAGACACCGAAGAGGGCTAGGGTTACACAGAGTCGGTTACAATGGTAGGAGATCTACATATCCGTATCGCCAAGCTTGCCTTCCACGCCAAGGAAAGTCCCATCCGGACACGGGACGAAGTCTTCAATCTTGTATCTTCATAGTCTTGGAGTCCGGCCGATGATGATAGTTCGGCTATCCGGACACCCCCTAGTCCGGAACTCCCTCAATACTATCTACCAGATTTGTGGACGCCGAGATGAACAATGGGAGATGATCAGCACCAGGAAGGACAGATCAATTGTAGCTTTCATCCAGGAGTTAAACCAGCACATTCGACGCCACGAGAACCAGATGTGTGTAGGTATGATAGACCTAAAGAAAGCCATGACCAAGATCACAGAACTGGAGGAAGAACTCAAGTCTACACGCGATGGATATGAGGAGGAAATAGCAACACTTGTGGAGAAGAGCGATGATCTGAAGAAGAAGCTAAAAGTATTTATGGGATTTCCCGCAACTGGAGAAGATGAAGATTGCACTTGTCGAGAGAACTACATCATCATCGACGACACCGACTCAGACCCAGACGATAGTGATGATGACTATGTTGATGAAGCTGGAGCAGATATCATGGAGTCTTCATCGGAGCAGTTTTTCTAGTCGACCACCATAACAGTAGTAGTATTTCCCCCATGTATCTAGTATAGTCTGAGCACTTTTGCAACGATAGATAGACCGTTGTATGCCCTTGCTTGTTTGAATGAAGTGTTTTGATTGCATTTGTCTCATGTGCATATGGGTAGTGTTTTCCCTCTAGACCTCATTCTATTCTGTATTCTCATCTTTTCTAAACCCTCAGATGCCTCTGAGACGTGAAAATGGATTTGCTTTCCCACCGGAGCTCACTCAGTTGATCCAGCAGCAAAATGCCTTGATGCAGTTGCTAGTCCAGAATTAGAATCAGGGGAACAACAACAACAACAACAACCCACCACCACCACCTGTTGATCACTTAACCCGTTTTCTTAGGCTGAATCCGCCAGTGTTCTCCAGTAGCACCGAGCTGATTGTTGCAGATGATTGGCTTCGCAAGACAGCCAGGGAGTTGACCACTGCAGGATGCACAGATGCGGAGAAGGTGCGATTTGCCGCACATCAGCTTGAAGGACCCGCAGCATCATGGTGGGGGAATTTCACAGCCACCTATCCAGTAGACACTATCACATGGGATCAGTTTCAGAAGGCTTTCCGTACTGCTCATGTTTCAGCAGGAGCTATGGCCATGAAGAAGCGTGAGTTTTGCAACTTACGCCAGGGAGGACGTACAGTTGGCCAGTATGTGGATGACTTTAGTAAGCTAGCACGTTATGCCCCAGATGACGTTGCTACGGATGCAGCTAAGAAAGAGAAGTTTCTGGAAGGACTGAATGATGAGCTGAGTATGCAGTTGATGGTAGAAAGTTTCAACAACTACCAGGAGTTGGTAGACCGTGCTCTTATGATTGAAGGGAAGCAGCAGCAGATTGAAAACCGCAAGAGGAAGTATGGACAAGGGAAGTACAATTCTGGAGCTCAGCAGAAGCCACGTTTTACCCCAAAGTCGGGAGGACATTTTCAGCATACCCATGGAGGAGGTAGATCGCATAATCATAATGGCCCCAAGTATGGTAATGGAGGAAGCAACGGCCAGAACCGTACCAACCCATCAACCCCAGCTAAGAAAGATTTGAGTCAAGTCACTTGCTTTAAGTGTCAGAAGACTGGACATTACGCCAATGAATGTCCTGAAGGTCAGAATGGAAATGGCAATGGAAGCTCGGGGAAGAAGCCGAACCCTTTCAACAGGGGACAGGTGAACCACGTTAACGCAGAGGAGGTTGAAGCCCAACCAGATGCAGTAATAGGTAAGTTTTTGGTTAAGTCATTTACTGCAATCGTTCTTTTTGATACTAGTGCATCGCATTCATACATATCGAGGGGATTTGTGGATAAGTATAAACTGCCCACCAAAGTTCTAGGAACACCCATGTTAGTAACCTCACCAGGAGCGGAGTATATGGCCAGTCGAGGTTGTTTTCAAGTGCCATTGAGTATAGGCAAGCATGTCTTCCCCTCAGATTTAATCATTTTGGAATATCAAGGTTTGGATGTGATTCTGGGTATGGATTGGCTATTGATGTATGGAGGAAACACCGACTGCGCCAGTAAGTCGATTTTGCTTACCACCCTAGAAGGGAGAAGGATCAAGTATGTATCAAGACATGAGCTAAAGAGGATGCACGTAAATTCCTTATCAGGAGTTGTGCAGGAGGAAGTACCAGTGGTGAAGGATTTTCCTGATGTATTTTCAGAAGAGTTGCCAGGCATGCCACCGGATAGAGACATCGAGTTTTTGATTGAGCTTTTGCCAGGCACAGGGCCGATATCTAAGAGACCGTACCGGATGCCCGCTAAGGATTTGGAGGAAATTAAGAAGCAGATTAAAGAGTTACTGGATGAAGGATATATTCGCCCAAGTTCTTCACCTTGGGGATCACCAGTACTTCTAGTAGAGAAGAAGGATGGATCATTGAGGGTGGTTGTTGATTATCGAGGATTGAATGTAGTAACGATCAAGAACAAGTACCCACTGTCGATGATCAATGATCTGTTTGACCGATTGCAAGGAGCTAAGGTATTTTCCAAGATCGATTTGCGATCAGGATACCATCAGTTGAAGATTCAAGAGCAGGATATACCTAAGACGGCTTTTACCACCAGGTATGGGCTGTACGAGTACACCGTTATGTCATTTAGTCTGACTAACGCACCTGCCTATTTCATGAACATGATGAACAAAGTGTTTATGGAGTTTTTGGATAAGTTCGTCATGGTGTTCATTGATGATATTTTGGTCTACTCGAAGAACGAAGAGGAGCATAAGGAGCATTTGTGTTTGGTACTGGAGAAGCTCAGAGAACACCAGTTATAGGCCAAGTTCAGCAAATGTGAATTTTGGTTGAAGGAAGTTGGCTTCCTCGGACATATTATATCCGGAGAAGGTATAGCAGTTGACCCCACCAAAGTTGTCACTATGACAAAATGGGAAGCACCAACAACAGTCGGAGAGATCCGGAGTTTCCTTGGACTCGCAGGATACTATCGGAGATTTATTGAGAACTTCTCAAAGATTGCAAAACCTATGACAGAATTGTTGAAGAAGGATACCAAGTTCATTTCGACTGAGGAGTGTGAGGCCAGTTTCCAGGAGTTGAAGGAATGTTTGGTTACCTCACCAGTGTTGATTCTGCCAGATTAGAGCAAGGATTACGAGGTGTATTGCGATGCTTCACGTCGAGGACTTGGAGCAGTGCTTATGCAGGAGGGGAGAGTTGTTTCGTATGCTTCACAACAACTGAAACCACATGAGTTAAATTATGCCACACATGATTTGGAGTTAGCAGCCGTAGTGCATGCATTAAAAACTTGGAGACATTTTCTTATCGGAAATCATTGTGAGGTGTACACGGATCACAAGAGTTTGAAGTACATTTTCACGCAGAAGGAGTGGAATCTCAGGCAAGGAGATGGTTGGAACTCATCAAAGATTATGATATGAGATTGCATTACCACCCGGGAAAGGCTAACGTAGTAGCCGACGCGTTGAGCCGTAAGAGCCATGTCAATACACTCATGACCGGATAGTTACCGAAGGAGTTAGCCGAGGACCTTCGTGAGCTATGTTTGGAGATAGTTCTGAGAGGCTATGTAGCAGCATTGGAGATTCAGTCGAGTTTGATGGATAAGATCAGAGAAGCTCAGAAGACTGACAAGGAAATTGCTGCCATAAAGGAAAGGATGAGCAAAGGTAAATATAAGGGATTTCGTGAGGATGAGCACGATACCCTATGGTTTGAAGATCGTGTTTATGTGCCTAATGACCCGGAGATCAGGAAGCTGATTCTGCAAGAGGCCCATGACTCACCATATTCGATTCATCCAGGAAATACCAAGATGTATTTAGATCTGAAGGATATCTTCTGGTGGACCGGAATGAAGAAGGATATTGCAGAGTATGTAGCAGTTTGTGATGTATGTCAGAGAGTAAAGGCAGAACATCAGAAGCCAGCAGGATTGTTACAACCATTACCAATACTCGAATGGAAGTGGGATAAACTAGGCATGGATTTGATTACGGGATTGCCCAGGACTCGTTCAGGCTATGACTCGATTTGGGTTATAGTCGATCGTTTGACGAAGGTAGCTCATTTCATCCCAGTGAAGACCACTTACACCAGTGCTAAGTTGGCCCAAATATATATGACCAGGATCGTATGTCTGCATGGAGTTACGAGGAGCATTGCATCAGATAGAGGAACCCAGTTTACCTCAAAGTTCTGGAATCAGTTGCACGAAACTTTGGGTACCAGGCTAGAGTTCAGTACAGCCTTTCATCCGCAGACAGATGGACAGACAGAGAGAGTCAATCAGATTTTGGAGGATATGTTGAGAGCCTGTGCGCTAGATTATGGATCAAGTTGGGATGACAATCTGCCATATGCAGAGTTTTCTTACAACAATAGTTATCAATCCAGTTTGAAGATGGCCCCTTTCGAAGCCTTGTACGGAAGGAGGTGCAGGACCCTGTTATCGTGGGATGAAGTTGGAGACCGCCAGTTGTTTGGGCCAGATTTGATCAAGGAGTCTAAACAGAAGGTGAAATTGATTCGTGATAAGCTAAAAGTAGCCCAGTCCAGGCAAAAAAGCTATGCCGATTCAAAACGCAAGGAGACAGTTTACGAAGTCGGGGACAGAGTTTATCTTCGAGTATCTCCACTTCGAGGAGTTAAGCATTTTGGTGTTAAAGGAAAGTTAGCGCCACGTTTTGTGGGACCATACAAAGTTTTGGAGCGTATGGGAGAAGTTGCCTACAAATTGGAATTGCCCGAAGGTTTGTAAGCAGTTCATGATGTATTCCACGTGTCCCAGTTGAAGAAGTGCCACGCAGAGATGGCTGATATACCACTAAGTGATACAATGCCACTAGAGGTGATTCAGTTAGACAGTGATTTGACCTATGAGGAGAAACCAGTTAAGATTCTTGAGTATGCCAGCCGAGTCACCCGTAGCAAGGTTATCAAATTTTGCAAAGTTCAGTGGAGCCACCACACCGAGGATGAAGCCACCTGGGAGAGAGAGGAAGATCTGTTGAAGGACCACCTTCACCTATTTTCTAGCCAACCCGAATCTCGAGGGCGAGATTCATCTTAAGGGAGGTAGGTTTGTAACATCCCAGATTTTCAATTTGGAATGTTATATATTAGATCATCATTCCATATCATATTTTATTGCATTTTGGTTTGATCCTAGAAATTCTAAGCAACTCAAGGACCCTCGGAGAGAGTTGGGGATTTCATTATTTTCGTATTTGGGTTTTCTCGAATTTTGAAAATAGGGTCATTTGATTTTATTTATTTTATCTTCAATTATTTCTACTATAAAAATATGAGAGAGGAAATAAAATGACTTTCCCAAACTAAAGAAATATTGAGGATTTAATAAAAAATCAAATAAGGTTTATTTTGGTGTTTTTGCTATTTTATTTGAATTTAGGAAAAATTGTACGATTTTCAAAAAATACATTTTAGGGCCAAGAAAATGTTCATCTTGTTCTAAATATTTTATTTGGACGATGAAAATTTATTTTGGTATTTTTAGATTTTTATTTCTTTTTCTAGAATTTTTTTCTGTTCGGCGGAATTGTTTAAAAAAAATAACGTGCCCGCACCCGACTGGGCCGAAGCCCAGCCAGGCCGGCCCAACCCCGCCCTGCCGCCTCCCCTCGCGCGCGCCGCCGTGCGCGGAACGGACGCCGAGGAGAGTCCGAGCCGGACTCCTCCCCGGGCGCCCCCTCGCCCAAGCCAGCCACCCCCCTCCCCCTATATAAATCGCCTCCGCCGCCCCCTGGAGCCCAAGCCGCCGCCGCCGAACCCCGCCGCCGCAGCCGCTAGCCCCGCCGCCGCAGCCGCTGCCGCCCGAGCCGCCCCACCCCGCCGTCGAGTCGCCGCCGCCCCTAGCCGCCCTGCCGGAGCCGCCCCGCCCCACCGGAGTGCCTCGCCGAGGTACTGCCCGAGCCGCCGCCGCCGGACCGGTTTTTTTAAGAAAAACCACTTCGTTTTTTTAAGAAAACCCTAGATTCGTTTTTTAGATTGGTTTTATTTTTTTAGGGTTTATTTATTTAGCGAGCGTTCGCACGTTCGTTCGTTTTAACGAACGTTCTTCGCCGTTTAGTTTCAGTTAACGAACGTCCATTCGTTAATCTGTTCGTCAGTTTTTCTTTTTATCGGATTATTCTGCGATTATTCTGATCGCGATTTCTGATCCGATTTTCGTTTTAGTTTATCTTTTCGCTCGTTTATCGGAATCAGGCGATTCAAGCGCCTAGAGTTTTGTCTCGGAACCCTCTTTCTGTTTAATTAACTCAAACAAGTTTTTGCTTCTGAAAAATTTGACTTAGGTCCAGATTAGTAAACGAAGCTTGTTTCTTTCGCAGTTTGATCTTCGTTGTTTCATTCGATTTGATTTCTTTTGCCAACCGGAGTTCTTAAGTTGAACTTTCTGGTAGATCTCTTATTTGAGTTTTACCTGTGCATTAGATGAGTACTTATTGTATGCTTGTTTGTTTGTTTTCTTGTGATAGAGTACCCGGATTGCGCCACTTGCTACTTCGAATCCCTAGGTTTCACGGATCATCAGCAAGGCAAGTAACACTTTGATCATACCCCTTTACTACCCAGTTTTTATGCATTAGATCAATCCTCAAACAATTGCATGATTAGGATCTGATTAATATGTGGATCTTGGGGAGTAGATGAGGTAGTACCTATTACCTATTTTCTTATCAAACCCTTGGGAGTTACTTCTACGTTTGCTTATTATGCCATGCTATGCTAGTAGACGTGGATTGGGTGAGTGAATTTCCATGACAGGTGTGAGATTGCTAATTAATGGTTTATTTAAGGTGGCAGCTTTAATACACATCTGGTTGGATTGAGGCACTTGGGTATTCCAGGATTGCCTGTTTGTTTTGGACCGCCACCCAGGCTCAAAGGGATCATAAGATTATTCATGCTAGAAACTTCCGTGTGCAGCCACATGCTATTATGGGCTCTAGCATAGTTGATTAAGTCGTGCGAACTCTTATAGTGGTAGACTAGCAGATGTAGGGGAAAGTAGGTGTACAGGTCTACCCATCGTAAGGTGCTAGCGCTTCTGAAAGACTATGTCTCGGTCATCCGTTTCTCAAACACCATGTAGTGCGAGAAATCCAGCGGAGGAGATCGAGTCTTGTGGGGAAAAGTGCACAAACCTCTGCAGAGTGTATAAACTAATCATGATTAGTCGTGTCCCCGGTTATGGACGTTTTGAGTATCTAGTACTTGGATTATCATGTGAATCTCATCATGTTACTTTAATTAATTTTGTTGGGTTTTTAATGATGATATTTTAATTGGGATTGAGAATGTTGTCAACCATTCTCAATGTTTAACAACCACCATGATAGTTAAATAAATTTATTCCTTTGAAGTAGGGAAAAATTGGCTTTATGCAAAACTGTAACCATAGAGCTTTCCACCAGCCATATATGCATGTAGAATAGCATTATTCTTTCATTACTCTCTATGTGTTACATTGCCAGCATATTCCATGTGCTGACCCGTTTTCGGGCTGCAACGTTCATGTTGCAGACTTTTCAGACGACGAGTACGATGCCTTAGGATCATGGTTCTATACTCAGTGATGCCGTTGGAGTTGATGGACTCACTTATCTTCCAAGCCTTCCGCTGTTATAGTTATTAGATGGCCTTAAGCCATATTTATTGTAATAAGCTCTCTATTGAGACATTCGATGTAATAAGTGTGTGATTGCTACTCTGTTATAAATCCTTCAAGTACTGTGCGTGTCAACATTACTGATCTAGGGATGACACTGATGCACAGAGATCAGACTGTTTGAGGTCTGGTCGCTACACCATATGGCTCCTGCTAGTTGCCGATAACTTTGTACAAAACATGATCATCTCATACAACAATTTATATCACATCATGCTTGACCATATCACATCACAGCAAGCCCTGCAAAAACAAGTTAGACGTCCTCTACTTTGTTGTTGCAAGTTTTACATGGCTGCTACGGGCTTCTAGCAAGAACCGTTCTTACCTGCGTATCAAAACCACAAAGATTTTTCATCAAGTGTGCTGTTTTAACCTTCGACAAGGACCGAGCGTAGCCACACTCGATTCAACTAAAGTTGGAGAAACAGACACCCGCCAGCCACATATGTGCATAAGCATGTCGGTAGAACCAGTCTCATGAACGCGGTCATGTAATGTCGGTCCGGGCCGCTTCTTCCAACAATACCTCCGAATCAGAGTATGACACGCTGGTAAGCAGTATGACTATCATTGCCCACAACTCTTTGTGTTCTACCCGTGCATATAACATCTACGCATAAACCTGGCTCGGATGCCACTGTTGGGGAACGCAGTAATTTCAAAAAAAATCCTACGATCACGCAAGATCTATCTAGGTGATGCATAGCAACGGGAGGGGAGAGTGTGCCCACGTACCCTCATAGACCGAAAGCAGAAGCGTAGAGTAACGCGGTTGATGTAGTCGAACGTCTTTGCGATCCAACCGATCAAGTACCGAACGCATGGCACCTCCACGATCTCCACACGTTCAGCTCGGTGACGTCCCTTGAATTCTAAATCCAGCTGAGGCCGAGGGAGAGTTCCTTCATCACTACGGCGTGTTGACGGTGATGATGAAGTTACCGGCACAGGGCTTCGCCTAAGCACTACGATGATATGAACGAGGTGGAAAACTGTGGAGGGGGCACCGCACGCAGCTAAAGATCAACTTGTGTGTCTATGGGGTGCCCCCCTCCCCCGTATATAAAGGAGGGGAGGAGGAGGCCGGCTGGCCACAAGGGGCGTGCCAAGGGGGAGGATTCCTACTCCTAGTAGGAGTAGGTTTCCCCTTTCTAGTCCAAGAAGGAGAAGAAGGGAAAGAAGAGAGAAGAGAAGGAAGGAGAGGGGGGCGCCCCCCTTTCCTTGTCCAATTTGGACTGGGCAAGGGGGGCGCCACCTCTAGCCGGCCCTCTCTCTTCTCCACTAAGGCCCACTAAGGCCCATTAATCCCCTGGGGGGTTCCGGTAACCCTCTATTACTCCGGTTTTATCCGAAACTTCTCCGGAACACTTCCGATGTCTGAACATAGCCTTTAATGTATCAATCTTTATGCCTCGACCATTTCGAGACTCCTCGTCATGTCCGTGATCTCATCCGAGACTTTGAATAACCTTCGGTACATCAAATCACATAAACTCATAATACCAATCGTCATCGAACGTTAAGCGTGCGGACCCAACGGGTTCGAGAACTATGTAGACATGACGGATACACGTCTCTGGTCAATAACCAATAGCGGAACCTGGATGCTCATATTGGTTCCTACATTTTCTACAAAGATCTTTATCGGTCAAACCGCATAACAACATAGGTTGTTCCCTTTGTCATCGGTATGTTACTTGCCCGAGATTCGATCGTCGGTATCATCATACCTAGTTCAATCCGTTACCAGCAAGTCTCTTTACTCATTCTGTAATATTTCATCCCGCAACTAACTCATTAGTCACAATGCTTGCAAGGCTTATAGCAATGAGTATTACGGAGAGGGCCCAGACATACCTCTCTAAAACACAGAGTGACAAATCCTAATCCTGATCTATGCCAACCCAACAAACACCTTCGGAGACACCTATAGAGCACCTTTATAATCACCCATTTACGTTGTGACGTTTGGTAGCACACAAAGTGTTCCTCTGGTATTCAGGAGTTGCATAATCTCATAGTCTGAGGAACTTGTATAAGTCATGAAGAAAGCAGTAGCAATGAAACTGTAACGATCATAATGCTAAGCTAATGGATGGGTCATGTCCATCACATTGTTCTGCTAATGATGTGATCCCGTTCATCAAATGACAACACATGTATATGGTTAGGAAACATAACCATCTTTGATTAATGATCTAGTCAAGTAGAGGCATACTAGGGACAATATGTTTTTTCTATGTATTCACACATGTACTAAGTTTTCGGTTAATACAATTCTAGCATGAATAATAAACATTTATCATGAAATAAGGAAATATATAATAACTTTATTATTGCCTCTTAGGCATAGTTCCTTCACGTCTGAGGGAGTTCTGGACTAGGGGGTGTCCGGATAGCTGAACTATCATCATCGGCCGGACTCCAAGACTATGAAGATACAAGATTGAAGACTTCGTCCCGTGTCCGGATGGGACTTCCCTTGGCGTGGAAGGCAAGCTTGGCGATACGGATATGTAGATCTCCTACCATTGAAACCGACTCTGTGTAACCCTAGCCCTCTCCAGCGTCTATATAAACCGGATGGCTTTAGTCCATAGGACGAACAACAATCATACCATAGGCTAGCTTCTAGGGTTTAGCCTCCTTGATCTCGTGGTAGATCTACTCTTGTAACACACATCATCAATATTAATCAAGCAGGACATAGGGTTTTACCTCCATCAAGAGGGCCCGAACCTGGGTAAACATCGTGTCCCTCGTCTCCTGTTACCATCCGCCTAGACGCACAGTTCGGGACCCCCTACCCGAGATCCGCCGGTTTTGACACCGACATTGGTGCTTTCATTGAGAGTTCCTCTGTGTCGTCGCCGATAGGCTCGATGGCTTCTTCGATCGTCATCAATGACGTAGTCCAGGGTGAGACCTTCCTCCCCGGACAGATCTTTGTATTCGGCGGCTTTGCACTGCGGGCCAATTCGCTTGGCCATCTAGAGCAGATCGAAAGTTACGCCCCTGGCCATCAGGTCAGATTTGGAAGTTTGAACTTCACGGCTGACATCCGTGGGGACTTGATCCTCGATGGATTCGAGCCACAGCCGAGCGTGCCGCACTGTCACGACGGGCATGATTTAGCTCTGCTGCGGGACAGTACCCTCGAGGCCGCACTCGAGCCCGCTCCGATCCTCAATTCGGAGCCGGCTGCGCAGATCGAGGATGGATGGCTAGACACCGCCTCGAGGGCTGCAACCTCTATGGCGATAGAGCCGAACACTGACCTTGTCCCTCACGAAGCTCGCGGCTCCGAGGTGCCAGACTCCTCGCCGGACTCCGAACCTCCCGCGCCCCCTCCGATCGAATCCGATTGGGCGCCAGTCATGGAGTTCACCGCGGCGGACATCTTTCAACACTCACCTTTTGGCGACATCTTGAGTTCGCTAAAGTATCTCTCGTTATCAAGAGAGTCCTGGCCGGACTGCGGCCAGGACGGTTGGGATGCGGACAACGAAGAAATTCAATGCCCACCCACCACCCACTTGGTAGCCACTGTCGATGATCTAACCGACATGCTAGACTACAACTCCGAAGACATCGACGGTATGGACGACGATGCCGGAGACGACCAAGAACCAGCGCCTACTGGGCACTGGAAAGCCACCTCATCATATGACATATACATGGTGGATATCCCAAAGGATGGGAATGGCGAAGGGGCAGCGGAGGATGACCCCTCCAAGAAACAGCCCAAGCGTCGGCGTCAGTGGCGCCGCTCTAAATCCCGCCACAGCAAGAACGAAGATTCCGGCACCGGAGATAATAATACACCGGACAGTGCCAAAGACAACCCACTCCAGCAAGACCCAGCGCAGGAGGACGGAGACGCCAGCCCTCATGAGAGAGCGGCAGAAGAAGAGGTAGAGGACTACATGCCTCCCTCTGGAGACGAGGCAAGCCTCGACGACGACGAATTCGTCGTGCCTGAGGATCCCGTCGAACAAGAGCATTTTAAATGCAGGCTTATGGCCACGGCGAACAGCCTCAAGAAAAAGCAGCAACAGCTTAGAGCTGATCAAGATCTGCTAGCCGACAGATGGACTGAAGTCCTCGCGGCCGAAGAGCATGAGCTCGAACGCCCCTCCAAAAGCTACCCTAAACGCAAGCTGCTCCCCCGATTAGAGGAGGAGGCATATGAACCCACATCACCAGGAGACAATACGGCTGACCGACCACCCCGTGGTCGCGACAGAGAGGCCTCTAGGCCCTTCACTAAACCCGTACCTCGGCATCGCTCGAAAAGCACAAGGCCATAGGGGAACGCTCCAGACTTGCGAGATATATTGGAGGATAGGGCAAGACAATCAAGATCGATCTATGGATCGCGTGGGCGCCCCATGATACATGACGACAACCGTCGCGCCGGACACAGTAAGTCCGGCCGGTCCGAACAAAATAGACAAAGCCCTTTTGAGCTCTGTCGTGATATCGCCCAGTATAGAGGCGCCGCACACCCACTATGCTTCACAGACGAAGTGATGGATCATCAAATCCCCGAAGGGTTTAAACCCGTGAATATTGAATCTTACGATGGCACAACAGACCCCGCGGTTTGGTTCGAAGACTATCTCCTTCACATCCACATGGTCCGCGGTGACGATCTTCACGCCATCAAATATCTCCCCCTCAAGCTTAAAGGACCAGCCCGGCATTGGCTTAACAGCTTGCCAGCAGAGTCAATTGGGAGTTGGGAAGACCTGGAAGCTGCATTCCTCGTTAACTTCCAAGGCACGTATGTGCGACCACCAGACGCTGATAACCTAAGCGACATAATTCAGCAGCTAGACGAATCGGCCAGACAATTCTGGACACGGTTCTTAACCAAGAAAAACCAAATCGTCGACTGTCCGGATGCGGAGGCCCTTGCAGCCTTCAAGCATAATATCCACCACGAGTGGCTTGCCTGGCACCTGGGACAGGAAAAGCCGAAATCCATGGCAGCCCTCACATCACTCATGACCCGCTTCTGCGCGGGTGAGGACAGCTGGCTAGCACACAGCAACAACCTCAGCAAAAATTCTAGCAATCCGGATATCAAGGACCGTAATGGCATGGCGCGTCGTAACAAAAACAAACGCCGCATTAACGGCGACAATAGTGAGGATACGGCAGTCAATGCCGGATTCAGAGGCTCTAAACCCGGTCAGCGGAAAAAGCCATTCAAAAGAACTACCCCGGGTCCGTCCAATTTGGACCGAATACTCGACCGCTTGTGCCAGATACACGGCACCCCCGAAAAGCCAGCTAATCACACCAACAGGGGCTGTTGGGTATTCAAACAGGCAGGCAAGTTAATTGTCGAAAACAATGACAAGGAGCTGCACAGCGATGACGAGGAAGAGACCCGACCGCCGAACAATAGAGGACAGAAGGGTTTCCCCCCACAGGTGCGAACGGTGAACATGATCTACGCAACGCACATACCCGAAAGGGAGCGGAAGCGTGCACTAAGGGATGTATACGCGATGGAGCCAGTTGCCCCGAAGTTCAATCCATGGTCCTCCTGCAAGATCACTTTTGACCGGAGGGACCACCCCACCAGCATCCGCCATGGCGGATTCGCCGCATTGGTTCTAGACCCAATCGTCGATGGATTTCACCTCACCAGAGTCCTGATGGACGGCGGCAGCAGCCTGAACCTGCTTTATCAGGACACAGTGTGCAAAATGGGCATAGACCCCTCAAGGATTAAACCTACCAAGACGACCTTTAAAGGAGTCATACCAGGTGTAGAAGCCAATTGCACAGGCTCAGTTACACTGGAAGTGGTCTTCGGATCCCCAGATAACTTCCGAAGCGAGGAGTTAATCTTCGACATAGTTCCGTTCCGCAGCGGCTATCATGCCCTTCTCGGACGTACCGCGTTTGCAAAGTTCAACGCGGTGCCGCACTACGCATACCTCAAACTCAAGATGCCAGGCCCTCGAGGAGTCATCACGGTCAACAGAAACACTGAACGTTCTCTCCGCGCGGAGGAACATACAGCGTCTCTCGCGGCAGAAGTGCAATGTAGCCTCTTAAGGCAATTCTCGAGTCCGGCCGTTAAGCGACCGGACACAGCTAAGCGCGCCCGGAGTAACCTACAACAAGACCACCTGGCACGTTCCGAGCACGCGTAGCAGTGCGGCCCCATCCCCAGCCCCTGTAAAACGTCAAGACAAGTCCTTCGCGTACACCATTACGCTCTGAAGATACCATGGGCATGGGGAGAGGGGCGCGACCACGATAGGCCCAGACTGCGGCTCAACCACACCAGGGGCTCTCAAGTGTGTCATTCTTTTTTTTTCTTTTTCTTCTCCTTTTTATTTTTACCCACAGGACTCCGTTCGTCAGAGGCCCTGTCCGGCAGTAAACCTGCCGAACTCATGATGCAACAGCCAGGGAAGAAGAAAGGCTACAACAAATATCCAGGTGGTCTCCATTACGAGCATTAAATCTATTTTATGCACCATTCCGTAGCCTACCCCTGGAGGGGGACATGTTTAACAGTCCCATCCCTTGCTTATCGCACCATTTGTATCGTTCTGCACTTATAGCAGTTTTTCTTGAATAAGTAATGCAGCACCTTTTTGCTTCCAATTGCATTTCTCTTTTATACATATGTTCATTTATGACATTACGCATCCGTACGTTTTGGTACGGCTAAATACACCAGGGGCTTATGTTTCCCGCATCATGGTGTGATAAGTCCGAACACTTTCACAAGTGCGGCACCCCGAACTTATAGCATTATATGCATCAGCTCCGAATCATGTCTTGGGTCAATAGTTGGGTTTTCCCGTTTCCCATGTTTTGGTACCTTACGTTCCGTTGTATCGGCTAAGGTAGCACTGGGAGAACTACTGCGATTGCGCCCCAGTTGAGCTGGGTTGACGCCTCAGTGGAGAAAGCTAAAACTGACCGTCATGATGAGGCGAGAGCTGGTCGCTGTTCGAGAGGTTTTTTGCGAGTCCCTAAAGACTTATGCCGCTTAGAGCGAGGAGCCGGTTTTTTGTCCGGCCTGGGCATGGATAGCGCCCCAAATTTGGCCTTCCGAAGACTAGGGGCTTCGCCGAAATTTAAAATTATAGAATTCTATGGCTAAGTGAGAGTGTTCAAGCATTATAAGTCCGGTTGCCTTGTTCGTTGTGTTGAGCGCCTCCCTAGATGGACCCAAATATGGGAACAAGAGTGCTCAAATTTATCCCGAACACCCCAGCACTCGTGGCGTGGGGGTTGAAGCCGACGACTTGCCATCTCTCAGATTTGATAAATAGCCGCATAGAAGGTAATATTTTAAATTAAAAAGCGTTGCTTAACGCAAATGAACTAAGTTTTCAGCGCACAGGATAACAAAATGTGAGTCTACTCAAATATTACATCTTTGGAGCACTCACCCGCAATAGTGCGGGCGCCCTTCAGCACACTCTTATAATACATCTCAGGCGTGCGATGCTCCTTGCCCTCCGGTGGTGGGTCCGTCACGAGCTTCTGGGCATCCATCTTGCCCCAGTGCACCTTTGCGCGGGCAAGGGCCCGACGGGCACCTTCAATACAGGCGGAGTGCTTGATGACTTCAACCCACGGGCACGCATCCACCAGCCGCCGCACCAGGCCGAAGTAGCTCCCAAGCATGGCCTCCTTAGGCCACAGCCGAACTATGAGGCCCTTCATGGCCTGTTTGGACGCCTTGTGGAGCTCGACCAGCTGCTTCAGCTGGTTGCTAAGGGGCACCGGATGTCCGGCCTCAGCATACTGAGACCAGAAGACCTTCTCCGTCGAGCTCCCCTCCTCGGCCCGGTAGAACATGGCAGCATCGGACACGCTGCAAGGAAGATCTGCGAACGCTCCTGGAGAGCTCCGAATTCGGGTAAGCAACAGGTAATTAACACTCACATGCTTACTTTGCATGAAAAATGCCTTACCCGCTGCTATTTTCTTCAATGACTCGATTTCCTGGAGGGCCTTGTAGGCTTCGGCCTTAGCAGTTTTGGCACTCTCAAGAGCCGTTGCAAGCTCAGACTCTCGAGTCTTCGATTCACACTCCAGGCTCTCATGTTTTTGCACGAGATCCTGGAGCTCTTTCTGTACCTCCGCCACCCGCGCCTCCTGCTTCTCTCGCTCGGTGCGCTCCGCGGCCGCATTGTGTTCGGCCGTGGTCACCGCCTCTTTCAGGGTCGCCACCTCGTTAGTGGCCCCTGCAATACCCACGTTATCCTTGTCATTCTTTTTGCAACCAAAATCCTTTTCTGTAAGGTACAATTTTAATAAGGTGTTACTCACCTTCCTTGTCCTCGAGCTACTTCTTGGCACGGCCGAGCTCGTTCTCGGACCGCTCGAGGTTTTCCTTCAAAGTATTGACCTCCGCAGTCAGTGCGGTAGAGGTCAGCAGTGCAGCCTGCAATCCCATATCGACATATTTTTTATGACTCCTGCGTATATCTTCATAGATCCTCAGTCCGGCTTTTCTTTCCGAACACCGAACCGAGCATCAGGGGCTACTGTCTATGCGGTACTATTTTACATATCTCAAAATACTTACCTCAAAGCCTGTTAGAAGGCTGCTGCAGGCTTCGGTCAGCCCGCTCTTGGCGAGCTGCACCTTCTGAATCACCGCACTCATAACAGTGCAGTGTTCCTCTTCAATGGAGGCGCCATTGAGCGCCTCCAGCAAGTTATCCGGTGCCTCCGGTTGGACAGAGGTTGTCGGTGTCACGGTCTTGCCCTTCTTACGAAGGAGCCGCCCGCCGGACTCCGGAGCCACTATGGGATCCGGAGCCGAGTCCGGTGCAAAGTCCGGGAGGTTGTCCTGCGACACCTCCGGGGCCTCCTCCTCCTGGCAGGTCCCTTCCCGGGACCTCACCTCGGCATCGTCCGTACCATGCGGGGTGGAGGCGGTCGGAATAGAATCCATATCCGACGCACCTAAGGACCCGCTCGACGAAGTGGGAAGATCATCCTTGGGCGGACTGCAGGGTTGTACGCGGCATTAGAGAGACATTCTGTGGCAAAATAATCATGAAGCTATTCGGGAATCCGGATACTTACGATCTCGCTGGAGGCTTGGCCCTTGGAGGCCAGTCCTCGTCGTTGTCACTGGCATTGGCGGAACAGTCCAGGGAAAGAGTTTTTCCCTTCTTGGACCCTTTGGCCTCCCCCGTAGGGGAAGCCTTCCTTTTCTTCCCTCCCCCCGCTGGGGGAGAGGCTTTCTTCTTCTCCTCCTCACCCTTGTGGGAGGAGTCGGCCTCGGAGTCATCGTCCGATAACACCTGAAAACGGGAACTCTTTCGAGTACCCGTGGCCTTCTTCTTGGCCTTCTTCTCCGGCACCACGTGGGGTGCCGGAGCCAGCAGCACCGTTAGGCGGGCGTCCGCTGGGTCCTCTAGCAATGGGGCCGGACAGATAGTCCGCTCGGCCTTCGCCAGCCAGTCCTGTCAAAGGTAAAGGGAGTTTAGATCCCGCATAGAGTCAAACTATGGAAGACAAGCATCCCGTGAAGGACAAAATCACTTACCTCGTCAGCTGGACGTTGCGAGCTAAATCCGCGATCTTCGGTAGCGGATGCGGGAGCCTCGGCGCCTTTGAACAGCACCTTCCAGACATCTTCGTACGTAGTGTCGAAGAGCCCGCTCAAAGTCTGGTGCTGCGCCGGATAGAACTCCCACATGTTGGAGCCCCGTCGTTGGCACGGGAGAATCTGGCGGATGAGCATGACCTGGACCATGTTGACAAGCTTGAGCTTCTTGTCCACCAGCTTTTGGACGCAGGCTTGGAGTCCGGTCAGCTCCTCCGAATCACCCCAAGTCCGGCCGCTCTCTTTCCAGGAGGTGAGCCGTGTGGGATGCCAGATCTGAATTCGGGGGCCGCTGCCCATTCGGGGTCACGCGGCTCGGTGATGTAGAACCACCCCGATTGCCACCCCTTGATGGTTTCCATGAAAGTGCCCTCAAGCCAAGTAACGTGGGACATCCGACCCACCATGGCGCCTCCGCACTCTGCTTGGCTGCCCTTCACAACCTTCGGCTTGACACTGAAGGTCTTGAGCCACAAGCCGAAGTGGGGCTGGATGCAGAGGAAGGCCTCACACACGACGATAAACGCCGAGATGTTGAGGATGAAATTCGGGGCCAGATCATGGAAATCCAGGCCGTAGTAGAACATGAGCCCCAGGACAAAGGGATGAAGCAGGAAGCCCAGTCCGCGGAGGAAATGGGGGAGAAATACTACCCTCTCATGGGGCCTAGGGGTGAGGATGAGCTCTCCCTCGTCGGGGAGCCGGTGCGCGATGTCGCTGGACAAATATCCGGCGTTGCGCAGCTTCTGGATTTGCCCCTCCATGACGGAGGAGGCCATCCACTTGCCTCCCGCTCCGGACATAGTTGGAGAAGGTTGAGGTGAGGAGTGCGGACTTCGGCGTTGGATCTCGAGTTCGCAGAGATGGATAAGCCAAGGAGGAAGAAGGCGCAGGTAAAAGGGTTGGATCTTTATCCCCTTATATGGGCGGTCGAAAACATGCGTCCTCACCGGCCTGATAAAACTCGCTTATCCCCCAAGCGCCACAATCAATGGCGCGGTTGGGTTACCCACGTCCGTATTGATGGGAATCCCAGAATAAGGGGAACACGATCTCTGCTTCGACAAGACGTGCCAAGGAAACCACTTTGCTAAACGCGCTGAGGTGGTACAATAAAAATGATTCGAGTAAAGGCTTGGTAGTGTTGTGATGTCATGTCACGAAATACGTTAGCAGATTGAACTTGTGTAAATATTATTCTCTCTACGGCGGTATGTGGAAATTATTTTGCAGAGCCGGACACTATCCAGGTGTTCACAATCTTCTATGAATTATTCGGAGGGAGAACCCGCCTTGCAATGCCGAAGACAACATGCGCGTCGGACTCGTCGCCATTGAAGCCTGGTTCAGGGGCTACTGAGGGAGTTCCGGACTAGGGGGTGTCCGGATAGCCGAACTATCATCATCGGTCGGACTCCAAGACTATGAAGATACAAGATTGAAGACTTCGTCCCGTGTCCGGATGGGACTTTCCTTGGCGTGGAAGGCAAGCTTGGCGATACGAATATGTAGATCTCCTACCATTGAAACCGACTCTGTGTAACCCTAGCCCTCTCCGGTGTCTATATAAACTGGATGGCTTTAGTTCGTAGGACGAACAACAATCATACCATAGGCTAGCTTCTAGGGTTTAGCCTCCTTGATCTCGTGGTAGATCTACTCTTGTAACACACATCATCAATATTAATCAAGTAGGACATAGGGTTTTACCTCCATCAAGAGGGCCCGAACCTGGGTAAAACATCGTGTCCCTCGTCTCCTGTTACCATCTGCCTAGACGCACAGTTCGGGACCCCCTACCTGAGATCCGCCGGTTTTGACACCGACAACGTCCTTCATAGGTTTCAAGAATAGGGGCAATGAGGGAATAAGCAAGACATGTCCTGTACGTCAAGAAAGATCATGTGTTGTCCATGACCGTGGACACGGCTATTAGAGTAGTTTTGCACTCTGCAGAGGTCGTACACTATACCCACACGACACAATCTCGTCTTGATGCCACCAGTGGCCGCTGGTATAGTACACCATTTGGTATACCGGCAGGGAGATTGTGACGAGGTCTTTGGACTAGATTCCCCAAAGATGTGACATGCCCACCAGGTCTGGCACACGGAACTGAGAGTACATCCTCAAACCGGTCCCCCCATCTGTGCTGAGGATACTCCCCGCAGGGCAGCTATCCCATCTGCGGTACGGCGACATCGACACCTAAGGCTGACTAGCTTACTTGACCAAGCTAGTGCCCATATAGCATTTGGATGTACTGTTATCACAATCTTCAAATCCAAGACTTATTAGGCCTTATGCGGCACGGGCGACTGATTGCCCCTTCAACTTGTGAAGGACGGCCAATCGCTCCTTTAACCCTTGATTCAGCTGTCGCCCATGCTAGTATTCAGATGGTAAGTTTCATCCAGAGTAGAAGAGGATAGAGAAGGTCAACAAGGGCCAACTGGCCTAGCTCAGCGTTAAGTTTCAACTGTTAGTGACTTACAGGTCATTCAAAAAGCACCTATATGGTGATAAGCATGGCTAAGCATTTCTACTCTACCGGAATTATGTACTTCTACTCAGGTGTCAAGTAAATAGGCGACAAGCGGATCGGGGTAATGTGTCAATCGACACGCTAGCTACGACAATTAAAATAGCATGCATATAGTAACAATAAAAACTCAATGCAATTTTGTAAACCATAGGATAAGTATGATCAAGAAGGAGCCATGCCTTCGTTGTCGAGTCCCCCGTTTCCGTCCTCCTCATAGTGTTCCTCTCCCGTACTGTTGCCTCCTACTCGTAGTAACGACAAAGCAAAATAAATAACAAGCAATAAAATCCAAATAACATCCAAATGATATAACAATATAGAAAGGATTGGTAGAAAGATCTGGTTGGATATGGAAATTTCAAACGAGGTAGATCGATTGAAAATGAGTAGAGGAATTGAACGGATTGGTTGGGTACAGGTTTATCATGGCTAAGTAAGACATGGCCACCTCAACTATCTGGTCGGATTTGATGTAGTCGAATCCGAGTTGAGATAAGGTCCGAGTCGAATAGACCCAACTATGAGACACAACAATATGTCATTTGTGAGTCTCTAGTACAAGATATGTTCTAGGTCCTAAGACCTGAGCTGACGCATGTACTCGGGATGGTGACAGACTTGCTTTGAGCCGACCAGACGCTACTCCGTGACTGGGTAGTTACAAAGGTAGGTTTCAGGCTTGTCCAGCCCCATGCTGCGAGACAAGGTTGAGCAAGATGGGATTTGCCCCTCGATCGGGAGAGATATACTCTGGGCCCCTCATGTGATCCGACCAGGATAAGCATAGCCATGCGACAAGGATTATGAGATAATCCAGTTTGTGGTCGGTATCACTGGAACGAGAAAGAGGTCGGGCTAGCACAAGGATGACAGTCTCGCCTTGAGCCCGACAACATATATCGTGATGCAAAGGGAACAGAAGTGTGACATGTTGTATAGGTTCGCCTAACCAGCTTCATAGTCTGCTTGGTAGTTGGCACGCCTTGCTAGAGGCTGCTACCAACCATGCAGGTCGAAGGTGATCCGAACTGTGACCAAGCCGACTTTAACCTAAGGGGTCGCGCTCTTAAGGGAAGGAACCTATGAGGTCGGTTCAGAGGACACTGGTCGGATGTGATCCGAGCTGGACTTGGAACACGACCGAGTATACTTTGGGCTTTAGGATCCCTGCAAGGCCCAAGTGTTGAGCCCGCGACGGATTCCTACAAATAGTGGAGGTGCGGCACACTTATGGAGTTGATCGCTTCGGCGTTGTCGTAGGGCTTTGCATGTGTTGCAACTAGCCACCTCCACTCGGTGCCGGTTGCGTGATTGGAGCTAGCAGTCCGCCGCACGACGTTCCTCCTGCACGCGCGGATACCGTTAGAGGCGGTGCACTTGAGCCGCTCTGGCGAACCTGTTCGCGGGATCCGATCGGATACGTGGGAGACCGTCAAGGAGGAGACGACTCCGGGAACGCAAGGCAACTCCGGGAACACGCTGCCTCAACTCTACTTCCGTTGCACGGCACTATGCGTCTAGTGTTATATAACAATCTGTGATCCATCTCCCGTGGCATGTTCTTGGTTGTTCTGCACATAGGAAATTTTAATTTGCAGTCGACGCACCCTACCGTAGATCCCAACAGTGGTATCAGAGCCTCTGCTATAGGATGTGAGAACCCGGAAATTATTTCTAGACCCTCCTGTGTATATTTGTCAATCCAGGATTAACTTGACAACACAGCAAAATGGTGTCATTGTAGAACATTAAAATAAGTATAAGTTTAATAACTCTTGCCACAAGGCATACATACTGAAATGTCTCAAGACATTTATTACAGTCAGAAACACAGCGGAATATATAACGCGTAGCAACTCCATCTCAGCCACAGGCAGTCGATGTAGTCAACGTGTCCTCACTCCTCAGGATCATCATAATAATCATAGTAGACGCCCTCGTCTTCATAGATCTCTGTTGTTCAACAAAAGTATTGCCATGAGTACATTACGTACTCAACATGCCTCCCACGGGGAAGGACCTAATATCTACATGTGACTTCAAAGGAAGGTTGTATGGCTCATTTGCATAAAACTAATTTTGTTTGACAAATAAAGTAGTTTCATAAAAGCAGTTTTAGATTTATCTCCAGAATAACTTTCATCAAGTGAGGATCCTCGATCAACTCATGTCCTTCATAGGTTTCAAGAATAGGGGCAAAGAGGGAATAAGCATGACAGGTCTTGTATGTCAAGAAAGATTCATGTGTTGTCCATGACCGTGGACACGACTATTCGAATAGTTTTACACTCTGTAGAGGTCGTGCACTTTACCCACACGACACAATCTCGTCTTGATGCCACCAGTGCCTGCTGGTATAGTACACCATTTGGTATACCGGCACGGAGATTGTGACGAGATCTTTGGACTAGGTTCCCCAAAGATGTGACATGCCCATTGGGTCTAGCACACGGAACTGAGAGTACATCCTCAAACCGGTCCCCCCATCTGCGCCAAGAATACTCCCCGCAGGGCATCTATCCCATCTGCAGTACGGCGACATCGACACCTAAGGCTAACCAGCTTACTTGACCAAGCCAGTGCCCATATAGCATGTGGCTGTACTGTTATCACAATCTTCAAATCCAAGACTTATTAGGCCTTATGCGGCACGGACGACTGGTTGCCCCCTTCAACTTGTGAAGGGCGGCCAATCGCTCCTTCAACCCTTGATTCGGTTGTCGCCTGCGCCAGTATTCAGATGGTAAGTTTCACCCAGAGTAGAAGAGGATAGAGAAGGTCAACAAGGCCCAACTGGCCTAGCTCAGCGTTAGTTTCAACTGTCAATGACTTAGAGGTCATTCGACAAAGCACCTATAGGGTGATAAGCATGGCTAAGCATTTCTACTCTACCGAAATTATGTACTTCTACTCAGGTGTCAAGTAAATAGGCGACAAGCGGATCAGGGTAATGTGTCAATCGACACGCTAGCTACGAGAATTAAAATAGCGTGCATATAGTAACGATAAAAACTCAATGCAATTTTGTAAACCATAGGGTAAGTATGATCAAGAAGGAGGCATGCCTTCATTGTCGAGTCCCCCGTTTCCGTCCTCCTCGTAGTGTTCCTCTCCTGTACCGTCGCCTCCTACTCGTAGTAACGGCGAAGCAAAATAAATAACAAACAATAAAATCCAAATAACATCAAAATGAAATAAGAATATAGAGAGGATTGGTAGAAAGATCTGGTTGGATATGGAAATTTCAAACGAGGTAGATCGATTGAAAATGAGTAGAGGAATTGAACAGATTGGTTGGGTATAGGTTTATCATGGCTAAGTAAGACTTGGCCACCACAACTAGCGTTCTAAATCGTATTGTCTAACTAAACTTTACTAGTGCCCAATATAAATACTTCGGCTAACTACATACAAAAATGAATGACATGGCATGACACAAAATATAACTATCCTATGCATTTGAACAACTTGGCTCAACATGGCACGCGACATACAATATTTAACCACAATAAATATTTAGATAAAATCCAATATTTATAATGGTTAAAACATCAACTATAGAATTTAACAAAGTCAACCAAGCTATTTCCTAAACAAACTAGTTAGGTTACAAAACATCAAACAATAGCATGGTACTAAAGAAATGCTAAAACATAATAGACTCAAAGCATATAGCATCCAATTAAAATAAACTAGATAAATATGAAACAAATGGATCAACAATAATCTAGTCATAGCAGGATCAACTCTTGTAACAAAAAAATCATCACGTGTTATGCATCACAACATAACCCGATAAAAAATTAAACAACAACAAAAAAATTGTATCGAAATTAAACTAAAACATAAATATTTCTATGCATGGCAATATTGTTCCCACGATAGGCATGCACATGTCTATGTACTATAAAAATTCCAATTGCATCATCATGCATCACTAATTTAAATAAGCCGAAATAAATTCTACAATATTCTAAAATATCCTAGAATCACTCAACAATATTTAGGACATACCCTAAGCATGCTACAGACATGACAAATAAAACATAAACAATTTTGCACGATTATTTACACAAAACATCCTACGCACTTGATAAAAAATATCATAATTCCACACTAATCAATAAAAATAAAAAACATCCACTCGTTCCTAATATCAACAAAATCATCCTATAGGTTAGGATTGGTGCTGTGATGCGGGGAGGATTACGAGATTCTAGAAAGAAACTGGGGAATGGGATAAGAGGGCTTTTATAGAGGTGGTCCTGGCACACGCCATGACGTGAATAGTCTGTCGAATGATAGCCGGAGGAGGGAGATCAGGAGGTGAATGCCATTGTTGGGCCAATAACTTCATCAGTTACTTGCATGAGATTAAGTGCACCATGAGTGGAGCCATCAGATTGAACGGACTCGTCGTTGAGTGGGGAGTAATTCTTGTGTTGATGACGAATGGAAACGGTGAAGGGATTGATGGGATTTGATGGGAAAAGAAGAGGCAGCGCCCATGGCGTTTCTTCTCTGTGTAAGTGTACAGGTACGAACACGTGCGTGCGGAAAACCCTATTTGCCGCTCAATGCGGCAAAATGTCAGGGTTCCGCAGAGGGGTATCGAGCGAGCGGAGGCGGGTGGGCCGGCCTGTTAAGCGTTCCCATCATATCGGTTTTGGGAACCTTATATGATTGTTCCTAGCCGGGTTTTTTCGGTTTTGGGAACCTTTTAGAAGGTTGCTGACAGGTTTTGTTTTTATATTTCTTTTTCGTTTTTATTTTTTATTTTTCTTTCCTTTTTAATTTTTCTCTTTCTTTTTTCTTTCTTCTTGCTATTTTCTTTTTGATTTTTTTTTCAATTTTCAACAAATGTTTCAGAATTTTTTTAAAAAGTGAAATTTTCAGATTATGTTCATTCTTTTAGAAACTATTCCTGTTTCCAAATTTTTGTTCAGAAATTTCATAAAATTTAGAATTTCCAAAATTGTTTGCTTATTTTGAAAAAGTGTTCGTGTTTTTAAATTTTGTTCACAAACTAAAATATGTTCGGTTTTAAGAAATATGTTCCCGTTTTCTAAACTTGTTCAAAACATATTTCATGTTTCAAATATTGCTTGCAAATTCAAAAAGTGTTCGTGTATTTAAATCAAAAAATTTAAATTTTGTTCATGTTTCCAAAAAATGTTCAGCTTTTGAAAAAATGTTCTCAAAATTAAAAAAATCTTATTGTTACATAAAAAGGTTCGAAACTTTCTAAATTCAGAAAATGTACCGGATTTCAATTTTTTGTTCAAATATTAGAAAAATGTCTGTGCTTCCAAATTTCTTTGGAATTTTTCAAAATTTGTTCTCAAGATTCAAAAAATGTTCGTCATTTAAAAATTGTTCGCGCTTCCAAATTTTTTTGGGATTTTTCAAAATTTGTTCTTAAGATCTTCAAAAAATGTTCATGCTTTAAAAAATTGTCCGCGCTTCCAAATTTGTTCTCAAGATTCAAAAATTGTTCGTACTTTAAAAAACTGTTCACAAATTCCAAAAATGTTCATGTTTTCGAAAAATCTGTGGGAAATTCAAAATTTGTTCGTTTTCATAAATTTGTTCACATATTCAAAAAGTGTTCATGTTTCAATATTTGTTCATAAATTCAAAAAATTGTTCGCATGTTTAATTTTTGTCACTAATTCAAAAAATTGTTCCTGTTTTCGAAAATTGTTCACATATTCCAAAAAGTACTGCAGTTTTAAAAATTTGTAATTGGCTGAATTGGTTTTAATTTATGGAATTGGCTGAATTGGTTTTTATTTTTCGCTGCGATGACAGTTTATTTAAACTCCCGCTGCTATTCTATCACAGGAGCTAGCCTGGTGCAGTGGCTAGAGCATCACGTGCAACTATTGAAGGTCGTTGGTTTGAATCCATGCTACAACACGCTGTTTTTATGCGGATTTTTAATTCCTTGACGGAGACAGCGAATGGGCCGGCCCTGTTGCACGACCCCTGTGCGCAGGGGCGGAGCTAGACTTATTCAAGGGTATGCAATGCATACCCAACAATTTTGGCAAAAGAGAATCAGTATATATGTCCATACATACATGTATATGCATGATAGCAGTCTTTTCACGTGTAGAACTTAGGAAAAAACAAAATGCATAGCCATCCCGTGCCCTCCCACTTCATTCCTTACGTGTCTGGGCCTAAGTATTAGCTTGAGCTGCTATCGGATCAGTAGACTTTTAAACTTGCAACAGACCTTGAACTGCCTATATACCAGCCCTGCCTCTTGCCCTCCTGCTATATCCCAATATCACGCCTTGTCCTCAACAAGCATGGCGCATGCAGCACACTCCACGTCAACAAGGCAATAATGTAATTATGTGAGCTTTTCATCTGGATTTGTTATTTTTGAGAACATAGAATGATTTGTAATGTATTGATTGATTTTCTTTCAGAATAATTTTATTAGCTAATTCAATGTAGTCTGTTGCATTCAATCAAATTTAAGCACTAATTTGCATTTGTTCGGTTAACACTTGAGAGAGGAGCTAAATTGACTTGGCAGTTGGCAGTGATATTAGAATTGTAGACTATAGTGTTAAATTATATTTTTCTCCTTATTTTCAAAATGCCACCAAACTATTCGAGATTGTTTCTAGAAAGACAAATTGTAGTTCATCATGGTCATTGTGAACTTTCATGTCATATATTATTATATGTTACAAAAAAAATATAGCTTCGCATACCCATGTAAAAAATCCTGGCACCGCCACTGCCTGTGCGTCGCGCGACCTATTGGCCGCAAAATGCGGCACATAGGAGGTCTCTGTGCATGCGGGAGGAAGGAGGAGAGCCGAGCCGCCCGCTCGCTCACTCGGCTGGGCCGCTGGCCTGCTGGCTGGGCCTTGGGCCAGTTTCTTTGGTGGTTGGACACTTAGGAAGAATAAAAAAATATAGAGAAGAGATGGCTCAGTGCATACGTGAATGTGTATGACCAATTTTGATGCATACGTGCCATAGGCCAACAATGGCTAGGCTAGGATGCACGTATTGGTTCAAGGACCAATAAAAGAGAGAGAAACTAAAGGAGAGAGAGAAAAAGAAAATCATATAATATAATATTGATTTCTTTTATTAGGATTGCTACAAGAGGAACAAAAACAAAAGACAACTTAAAAGTCTTTCAAGAATCCAAGAAATCCAAGTAACAAAATAGGCAAGAAGAATTTAAATGAAACACTACGAACGAATAAATCTACTCAGGTAATTACGGAAAATATTTTCCACCTGACATATGCTAAATTAATTCTAAACAATTTGGAAATAATTTGAGCAACTCCAAAACAAAATACATAATATAAGATTACGTTGCAACATCCCTTGGCTTAGGAAAAAATGAACTCTCGAAACATCAGGATGTTACATAGGATTGGGATTCAGATCATATGCATATTAGATATGTGGAGGCAACAAATGAGATCTGTTATCATTGATGAGATTGGCTGTGTGCACGGTTGATAAGATCAACTGCACATGGGGATCGATGAGGCTATGTTTTCTGATGATCGAAGTCGATGAGGTCGTGACACAAACTACCCCTATCGGTCGGTATCCGCCATCAGGGTTAACAATGAAACGTAAATTCGAATTGGACTCGCGGTGATCGATAAGATCGGTCAGATCGGACCGCCATGTGTGTAGCGCCTTGTATTTCGTACACAATCACTCAAACCGGTAGAATGCGATTCTATGCATAACTTTATTTTGCAAGGTTTGATGTGGATAGTATGGCTCATGTGTATGTGATGTATGTGTGTAAATTATACATGTCCTGCGTGTCATGTTTGTCAGCCGGCGGGAGCCAAAGTGATGTCGTTATAATGTATAACGACCTGCGTGTCAATTTGTGACTCTATGTAAAATTCATTACTAGTTGTAATAGTTGGATAATAGAGATCAGGTTGGTGGCTTGGCGTCCCGGCGTGACAAACAAGATGGAGTTCCTAGATGGTTATCGGAGTCGGAGCCGACCTGGAAGAACATCCACGAAGGAGCCATATTGTTTCACAATATGTGTTTATTTGTGATTGTTATGCTTCTTTGTTTCTATGCATGTTAGAATGGTAGAAAGATCCCTTAAGAATATCAAGCAAATTGTCATCCCCGATGTTGCACCTTCGCACGTCAAGTACGTCTAGTAGTGGGCTCATAAAATTGGGGTACTACTAAGTTTCCTTGAACTGAAGGGTTCGTGTCGGACACGGACATGCACTGCATCAGGTTAACTTGACAAGGCTATCAAAATGGTTTTGGACCTTGTGGCAAAGAAGGTTAGGAGCCGGGGTATGAGATACCTTCCCGACTGACAGGAGTCGTATAGAGATACGATTAGCAAGGAGTTGCTTACCGGATAGGTATGTTGGCTAGCAGTGATGCTAAAGCTCACTAGTCGCATGCGCTAGTCGGATCCTGAATCACTGAGAGTTTACGGAGGGATGCTGACTTCAGTAGAAGTATTTCTGTTTAGGCTTGAATTACTCTACATAAACACATTGCTTAGTGATTGCATATTTCTATTGTAGGTCAATGGCACCACCTGTTCAACCCAACTTTGCATTGAAATCAATTCTGGAAAAGGATAAAATGAATGGAACAAACTTTACCACCTAGCATAGAAATTTGAGAATTGTTCTCAAGCATGATAAAAAGGAACATATTCTAGAGGATCCACTTCCAGAGGAACCTGCCGATAATGCTAATACCACAGCCAAGAATACCTACCAGAAACTCGTTGATGAATCAAACGAGATCAGCTGCCTCATGTTGGCTTGTATGGAGCCCGATTTGCAGCAGCATTTCAAAGATGTTGGGGCTTTCGATATGATCGAGAGTCTCAAGAGCATGTTTCAGGTATAGGCTAAGACCGAGAGGTTCAACGTCTGGCAGTCCTTGATAGATTGTAAGCCGAAGGAAGCTGATCCATTGAGCCCGCATGTGATCAAAATGATCGGATGTGTGCAAGCTTTGGATCGGTTGGGCTTCCCGCTCTTGGATGAGCTGGCTACTGATGCAGTACTGGGTTCTCTTCCGCCCAGCTATGGGACGTTCATCTCGAACTATCATGTGCATGGCATGGATAAGAATCTCACTGAATTGCATGGGATGCTCGAAGTGGCAGAGTAGGATATTAAGAAAGGCACGCATCAAGTGTTGATGGTGCAAAAATCGGCTAAGTTCAAGAAGAGTTGGTCCAAGAAAAAGGCTAAGGCAAAGGGCATGGAGACGGTAACCTCCGCCATTGCGCCGAAGTCTAGACCGGACTCGAAGACCGTTTTGCTATCACTGCAAGGAGACTGGTCACTGGAAGAGGAACTGTAGCAAGTGTCTTGCAGAGCATGGCAATAAGGCCGGAAATGCTTCTTTGGGCAAGGGTACACTTATTGCATATGTTATAGACATTTACCTTGCTGACATACCTAGTAGCTCTTGGGTA
The DNA here is from genome assembly GCF_002162155.2 of Triticum dicoccoides. Lineage (NCBI taxonomy): Eukaryota > Viridiplantae > Streptophyta > Magnoliopsida > Poales > Poaceae > Triticum > Triticum dicoccoides. The sequence continues at coordinate 133,431,149 of NC_041389.1, forward strand.
TTTGATACCGGATCAGTTGTTCATATTTGCAACTCGATGCAGGGGCTGGTAAGAACTAGGCATTTGGCACAAGGGGAGATTGACATCAGGGTCGGCAACAAAGCAAGAGTTGCTACGTTGGAGGTCGGCACGATGCAGCTCCAACTTCCTTCTGGATTTATTTTGGGATTGAATAATTGTTATTACATTCCTACACTTAGTCGGAACATTATTTCTGCCTCATGCTTGATGAATCAGGGTTATGAATTCAATTTAAAGGACAATGGTTGTTCATTTTATTTGAATGGTATGTTCCACGACTATGCACCCATTGTTGATGGGCTTTTTATATTGAATCTAGATCAAGAACCGGTCTATAACGTGAATGGCAAGAGGCATAAGCCCAATGAGATAAATCCGACCAACTTCTAGCACTGCCGGCTTGGACACATTAGTCTAAGACGCATGAAGAAGCTCCATGATGATGGGCTCCTAACTTCGTCCGACTTTGATTCATTCGATACATGTGAATCATGCTTGCTCGACAAGATGACTAAGTCTCCTTTTGCAAAAAGTTGCGAGAGAGCGTCCGAGCTGTTGGAACTTATACATAGTGATGTGTGTGGTCCAATGAGCACAACTGCCAGAGGTGGCTATCAGTACTTCGTGACTTTTACTGACGACTTGAGTAGATATGGATATATCTATTTGATGAGGCACAAGTCAGAAACTTTTGAAAAGTTCAAAGAGTTTCAGAACGAGGTTGAGAATCAGCTCGGCAAGACTATAAAACTTCTACGGTCAGATCGTGGAGGTGAGTACATGAGCCAGGAGTTTGATGATCATCTGAAAAGCCGAGGTATAGTACCTCAGCTCACACCTCCGAGTACGCTACAGAGAAACGACGTGTCAGAACGGAGGAATAGGACCTTGTTGGACATGGTCCGGTCTATGATGAGCAAATCGGATTTACCCTTGTCATTCTGGGGATACACTCTGAAACTGCAACTTTCACACTTAACAGTGTACCATCAAAATCCGTAGACAAGACACCGCATGAGATGTGGACCGGGAAGAGTCCCAGATTGTCTTTTCTAAAGATTTGGGGTTGTGAAGCATTTATCAAGCGACTTATGTAAGACAAGCTTACACCCAAGTCGGAAAGTGCATATTCGTGGGATATCCGGGGGAAACCTTGGGATATAGCTTCTACAACCGGGAAGAGAACAAAGTGTTTGTTGCTCAGAATGGGTTTTTCCTTGAGAAAGAGTTTCTCAGTCGGGAGGCCAGTGGGAGGACGGTCCGACTCGAAGAAATTCGAGGACCACTCGGGGACGGCTCGGCTGGTTATGAGATCATACCGGATTCAGACAGGGAACCCGTAGTGGAAGCGGCACCAGAACCATGGAGGTTGGAAAGATTGTGCAGAGTGCGTGATGTATTGTTGCTAGAAAGCGACGAGCCGACCACGTATGCGAAAGCGATGGTGAGCCTGGATTTCGAGGCATGGTTGAAGGCCATGAGATCCAAGTTAAAGTCCATGGATGAGAATCAAGTCTGGGACTTGGTTGATCCGCCGCCTAGCGTAACTGCCATTGGTTGCAAATGGGTCTTTAAGAACAAAACTGATGTGGATGGAAATGTTCAGATCCACAAAGCTTGGCTTGTCGCTAAGGGTTATGGACAAGTTCAAGGAATTGACTACTATGAGACTTACTCGCCGGTAGCGATGCTGAAGTCGATGAGGATCATACTAGCTATAGCTGCATATTTCAATTACGACATACGGTAGATGGATGTGAAGACGGCTTTCCTTCATGGAAATTTAACCGAGGACGTGTATATGATACAGCTCGAGGGTTTTCTCGATCCGACCAGCGCTAGTAAGGTATGTAATCTCAAGAGATCCATTTATGGGTTGATGCAAGCATCTCAGAGCTGGAATATTCGTTTTGATGAGGTCGTCATTGGTCTCGGTTTCATCAAAAGCGAGGAGGACGCTTGTTTATACAAGAAGTTAAGTGGGAGCTCGATAGTGTTTTTGATCTTGTATGTGGATGACATATTGTTGATCGGGAACGATGTTTCGATGCTAAAATCGGTCAAGGAGTCATTGAATGGCAAGTTTTCAATGAAGGACCTTGGTGAGGCAGTCTATATTTTAGGTATTAAGATCTATAGATATATATCGAGGAGGCTGCTCGGCTTAAGCCAGGGCACGTACATAGATAAAGTGTTGAAGCGGTTCAACATGAGTGAGGCGAAGAAAGGGTTCTTTCCACTCTCACATGGTATAAGGCTAAGCGAGACTCAGAGTCCTTCGACATCTGATGAGCGAAGCAGGAGGAGTAGGATTCCATATGCCTCGACAATCGGAACCATCATGTATGCCATGATATGTACAAGGCATGATGTTGCTTCTGCAATAAGCCTAACAAGTAGATACCAGGCCAACCCATGTGACAGTCACTCGGCAGCGGTAAAGACTATTTTGAAGTACCTGAAAAGGACTAAAGAGATGTTCCTAGTTTATGAAGGTGAGGAAAAGCTTGTCGTAAGGGGTTATGCCGATGCTAGTTTTCAAACCGACAAAGATGATTGTCGATCACAATCTAGAGTCGTGTACGTCATGAACGGAGGAGCAGTGAGCTGGATGAGTTCCAAGCAAGATACGGTGGCCGATTCTACCACAGAAGTCGAATACATTGCGGCTTGTGAAGCTGCAAAGGAAGGTGTTTGGGTCCAGAACTTTCTGGATGATCTTGGTATTTTCCCAGCCTTAGTAAAACCGTTGGACCTTTATTGTGATAATTCTGGTGCCATCGCACAAGCCAAGGAGCCGAGGAATCACCACAAGGTCAGACACATAGATCGGAAATATCACCTAATACGAAATATCGTAAAGAATGGTGATGTAGAGTTACGCAAAATTCACACGGATGCAAATGTTGCAGACCCGTTGACTAAGCCACTTCCACAACCCAATAATGAGGGGCACGTTAGAGCTATGGGCATTCGATGTCTATTTGATTGACTCTAGTGCAAGTGGGAGACTGTTGGAGATATGCCCTAGAGGCAATCATGTATGATGATATTTCCTATGTGTTTATGAATAAAGATAGTCCTTGGATGTAATCAATGATACTTGTTGGCAAGTACGTGACTTGTTTGTGAGATCTTGTGTTGTATGATACATCCTAAATTGTCCCTAGTCGCAAGTGACGTGTGGGCACAAGTCGAACTAGACTAGCATATGACACGGTGGATGGCTCGGTCTCACTGGCCATGTAGCGTTGGATGCTAACCGGATAATATGGACTCGGAAGGATCTGATCGAATTTGATGTAGTCGAAACCAAGTCGAGATAAGGTCCAAGTCGGATAGACCCAACTATGAGACGCAACGATATGTCATCTGTGAGTCTCTAGTACAACATACGTTCTATGTCCTAAGACCATACGTTCTATGTCCTAAGGCCTGAGCTGACGCATGTACTCGGGATGGTGACAAACTTGCTTTGGGCCGACCAAACCCTACTCCGTGACTGGGTGGTAACAAAGGTAGGTTTCGGGTTTGTCCAGTCTCATGTTGCGAGACATGGTCGGGCAAGATGGGATTTGCCCCTCCGATTAGGAGAGATATACTCTGGGCCCCTCATGTGATCCGACCAGGATAAGCATGGCCATGCGACAAGGATTATGAGATAATCCAGTTTGTGGTCGGTATCACTGGAATGAGAAAGAGGTCGGGCTAGCACAAGGACGACAATTTCACCTTGAGACCGACAACATATACCGTGAGAGAAAGGGAACAGAAGTGTGACATGTTGTACAAGTTCACCTAACCAGCTTCATAGTCTGCTTGGTGGTCGACGCGCCTTGCTAGAGGCCGCTACCAATCGTGCAGGTCGGAGGTGATCCGAACTGTGACCCAGCCGACTTGAACCTAAGGGGTCGCACGCTTAAGGGAAGGAACCTACGAGGTCAGTTCAGAGGACATTGGTCGGATGTGATCCGAGTTGGATTTGGAACGTGACCGAGTAGACTTTGGGCTTTAGGATCCATGCAAGGCCCAAGTGTTGAGCCCGCGACGGATGCCTATAAATAGTGGAGGTGCACACACTTATGGAGTTGATCGCTTCGGCGCCGTCGTTAGGGATTTGCATGTGTTGCAACTACCCACCTCCACTCGCCGCTGGTTGTGTGATCGGACCTAGTAGTCCGCCACACGATGTTCCTCCTGCATGTGCGGATACTATTAGAGGCGATGCACTTGCGTCGCTCCGGCGAACTTGTTCGCGGATCCGATCGGCTGACCGGCAAGGAGGAGACGACTCCGGGAACGCGCTGCCTCAGCTCTACTTCCGCCGCACGGCATTGCGCGTCTAGTGGTAAAGATCTATGATCCATCTCATGTAACATGTTCTTGGTTGTTCTACGCGTAGGAAATTTTAATTTGCAGCCGACGCACCCTACCATAGATCCCAACATTTGACCCGTGTCATGGATAAGATCGATGCCAATGGCCAACCACACATCATACAATAACTCGTTCTCCCGCATGTTGAAGCGTTCTCCTCTATCTTTCTTCTCTAGACCGGCTGCAAATTATCAAGCTCGTTGTCATCGTCCCGCTCCTCCCGACCGGTGTATGAATCCGACTGGCTAGTGCACGTGCCCAACTGCGTGCTCGACTGTGTACAAGCCGAATTGTGAGTATGTTCCCGGCTATTGGGCATGTACCTCCGACTCCGAGTCATCCACCTGGCCATCCTCAAAACAACCTTCGCCGCCTCCATCGTGGATCATCTCTGAGGGAGTCCTGGATTAGGGGGTATCCGGACAGCCGGACTATATACATCGTCTGGACTATTGAAGCGTGAAGATACAAGACTCAAGACTTCGGCCCATGTCCGGATGGGACTCTCCTTTGCGTGGAAAACAAGCTTGGCGATCCGGATATCATATTTCCTTCCTTGTAACCGACTCCATGTAAACCCTAGCCCTCTCCAATGTCTATATAAACCGGAGAGAATGGTCCTTAGAAGGCCGATTACAATTACAATCATACCATCATAGGCTAGCTCTTAGGGTTTAGCCTCTGCGATCTCATGGTAGATCTACTCTTGCACTACTCATATCTTCAATATTAATCAAGCAGGAAGTAGGGTTTTACCTCCATCGAGAGGGCTCGAACCTGGGTAAACATTGTGTCCCTTGCTTCCTGTTACCATCAGCCTAAGACGCATAGATCGGGACCCCCTACCAGAGATCCGCCGGTTTTGACACCGACATTGGTGCTTTCATTGAGAGTTCCTCTATGCCGTCGCTTCAAGGCTTGATGGCGTCTTCAATCGTCAACGACACGGTCCAGGGTGAGACTTTTCTCCCTGGACAGATCTTTGTGTTCGGCGGCTTCGCACTGCGGGCCAATTCGCTTGGCCATCTGGAGCAGATTGACAGCTACGCCCCTGGCCACCAGATCAGGTTTGGAAACTTGAACTATTGATAACCCACAAGTGTAGGGGATCGCAACAGCTTTCGAGGGTAAAGTATTCAACCCAAATTTATTGATTCGACACAAGGGGAGCCAAAGAATATTCTTGAGTATTAGCAGTTGAGTTGTCAATTCAACCACACCTGGATAACTTAGTATCTGTAGCAAAGTGTTTAGTAGCAAAAGTGGTATTGATAATAATAGTAACGGTAGCAAAAGTAAAAATATATGTTTTGGGTTTTTTGTAGTAGTTGTAACAGTAGCAACGGAAAAGTAAATAAACGAAGAACAATATGTGAAAAGCTCGTAGGCAATGGATCAGTGATGGATAATTATGCCGGATGCGATTCCTCATGCAATAGTTATAACATAGGGTGATATAGAACTAGCTCCAATTCATCAATGTAATGTATGCATGTATTCCGTAAATAGTCATACGTGCTTATGGAAAAGAACTTGCATGACATCTTTTGTCCTACCCTCCCGTGTTCAGCGGGGTCCTTACGGAAACTAAGGGATATTAAGGCCTCCTTTTAATAGAGAACCGGACCAAAGCGTTAACACATAGTGAATACATGAACTCCTCAAACTACGTCATCACCGAGAAGTATCCTGATTATTGTCACTTCGGGGTTGTCGGATCATAACACATAATAGGTGACCATAGACTTGCAAGATAGGATCAAGAACACACATATATTCATGAAAACATAATAGGTTCAGATCTGAAATCATGGCACTCGGGCCCTAGTGACAAGCATTAAGCATAGCAAAGTCATAGCAACATCAATCTCAGAACATAGTGGATACTAGGGATCAAACCCTAACAAAACTAACTTGATTACATGGTAAATCTTATCCAACCCATCACCATCCAGCAAGCCTGCGATGGAATTACTCACGCACGGCGGTGAGCATCATGAAATTGGTGATGGAGGATGGTTGGTGATGACGACAGCGACGAATCCCCCTCTCCGGAACCCCGAACGGACTCCAGATCAGCCCTCCCGAGAGAGATTAGGGCTTGGCGGCTGCTCCGTGTCGTGAAACGCGATGGAACTTTTTTTCTCGATTTTTTTCTCCCCGAGGCGGTATATATGGAGTTGGGGTTGAGGTCGGAGGAGGTCAAGGGGGGCCACGAGATAGGAGGGCGCGCCCCCTATCTCGTGGACAACCTGTGGGCCCCTGGCCTTGATTGTTTCGCCAAAAATTCTTATTAATTCTGAAAAGTGCCTCTGTGGATTTCCAGGACATTCCGAGAACTTTTCTTTTCTACACATAAAACAACATCATGGCAGTTCTGCTGAAAACAGCGTCAGTCCGGATTAGTTTCATTCAAATCATGCAAGTTAGAGTCCAAAACAAGGGCAAAAGTGTTTGGAAAAGTAGATACGTTGGAGACGTATCAACTCCCACAAGCTTAAACCTTTGCTTGTCCTCAAGCAATTCAGTTGATAAACTGAAAGTGATAAAGAAAAACTTTTACAAACTCTGTTTGCTCTTGTTGTTGTAAACATGAAAAGCCAGCATTCAAGTTTCAGCAAATATTATGAACTAACAATACTCACAATAACACATAGGTCTCATAGTTACTCATATCAATAGCATAATCAGCTAGCGAGTCATAATAATAAAACTCGGATGACAACACTTTCTCAAAATAATCATAACATGATATAACAAAATGGTATCTCGCTAGCCCTTTCTGAGACCGCAAAACATAAATGCAGAGCACCTTTAAAGATCAAGGACTGACTAAACATTGTAATTCATGGTAAAAGAGATCCAGTCAAGTCATACCCAATATAAACCAATAATAATGAATGCAAATGACAGTGTGCTCTCCAGCGGGTGCTTTTTAATAAGAAGGGTGATGACTCAACATAAAAGCAAATAGATAGGCCCTTCGCAAAGGGAAGCAGTTCTTTGTAGAGGTGCCAGAGCTCGATTTAAAATAGAGATTGAATAACATTTTGAGCGGCATACTTTTGCTGTCAACGCAACAACTATGAGATGGCTGTATCTTCCATACTACATGCATTATAGGCAGTTCCCAAACAGAATGGTAAAGGTTTATACTCTCCCAACCACTAACAAGCATTAATCCATGGCTTGCTCGAAACAACGAGTGCCTCCAACATACAACATCCCTGAGGGAGTTTTGTTTAATTATTTTGATTTGTTTTGAACTTTTTGGATCATGGGACCGGGCATCCCGGTTACCGGCCCTTTCTCGCAAATGAGGAGCGGAGTCCACTCCTCTTGAGAATAACCCACCTAGCATGGAAGATATAGGCAGCCCTGGTTGAAACATGAGCTGCTCGAGCATACAAAACAGAATTTCATTTGAAGGTTTGGAGTTTGGCACATACAAATTTACTTGGAACGGTAGGTAAATACCGCATATAGGAAGGTATGGTGGACTCATATGGAACAACTTTGGGGTTTAAGGAGTTTGGATGCACAAGCAGTATTCCCGCTTAGTACAGGTGAAGGCTAGCAAAAGACTGGAAAGCGACCAACTGAGAGAGCGACAACAGTCGTAAGCATGCATTAAAATTAACTCACACCGAATACAAGCATGAGTAGGATATAATCCACCATGAACATAAATATCATGAAGGCTATGTTGATTTGATTCAACTACATGTGTGAACATGTGCCAAGTCGAGTCACTCAATTCATTCAAAGGAGGATACCATCCCATCGTACCACATCATAATCATTCTAATAGCATGTTGGCACGCAAGGTAAACCATTATAACTCATAGCTAATCAAGCATGGCATAAGCAACTATAATCTCTAAATGTCATTGCAAATATGTTTACTTCATAATAGCTGACTCAGGAACGATGAATCATCATATTTACAAAAACAAAAGAGGTCGAGTTCATACCAGCTTTTCTCATCCCAATAAGTCCATCATAAATCATCATTATTGCCTTTCACTTGCACGACCGAACGATGTGTATAATAATAAGAGTGCATGTGCATTGGACTAAGCTGGAATCTGCAAGCATTCAACGCAAGAGAGAAGACAAGTAATATGGGCTCTAAGTTAAATAATCAATCATGCATATAAGAGCCACTAAGCATTTTCAATACGGTCTTCTCGACCCCCAAAAGAAAGAAAAGAAAATAAAACTATTTACATGGGAAAGCTCCCAACAAGTAAAAAAGAACGAGAAATCTTTTTGGGTTTTCATTTTAATTTCTACTACAAGCAAGGAAATTAAACTAACTAATTTTTTGGTTTTTCTTAAGGTTTGACAAACACACAAGAAGAAAGCTAGAAAAAGAAATTTAAACTAACATGGATAATACAATGAAAGAGTATGAGCACCGACGACTAGTGTGTGAACATGAATGTAAAGTTGGTGAGAAATACGTACTCCCCCAAGCTTAGGCTTTTGGCCTAAGTTGGTCTAATACCAGTGACCGCCTGGCTGATATCCATAAGTGAAACTGGGGTAGTACTGAGATAAAGAGGCAACTGCCTCCTGAGCAGCAGCGTGTTGGCGAGCTGCCTCCATTCCCCTCTCATATTCAGTGGCTTCTTCCCTGGTGACAACATATCTTCCTTTTGTCTGATAATCAAAAAGGTATGGAGCAGGAAGAGTAACAGGGACGACGTTGCATCTGTTATAGGTTAGTCGATAATGGAGGAATTGTTCATTCCTTTCAAGAAAATGATGGTCAAACATAGCTTCTTTATCCAAATAAACAGGAGGTACAATCATATCCCCCTCTCGTGGAGCTATATTAAGAAAATTAGCCACACGGGTTGCATAAATTCCTCCAAAGAAATCTCCCCTTCTATTATTATTATGCAACCTACGTGCAACTATTGCCCCCAAGTTATAACCTCTATAACCTGACACAGCACTCTTGAGGACACAAAGATCAGGGGCACACATGTGACATACTTCGTCCTTACCGTTAATGCATCTACCAATAAAGAGAGCAAAGTAATGTATAGTAGGAAAATGAATGCTCCCTATTGTAGCTTGTGTTATGTCTCTAGATTCTCCCACAGTAATACTAGCAAGAAATTTTCTAACTTCAGATTTGGGAGGATCATTAATATTACCCCACTGTGGGAGTTTGCAAGCAGTTGTAAAATCCTCTAAATCCATGGTATAAGATGTATCATAAATATCAAACATAACACTAGGAGAATTACGCGAAGAAATATATTCGAACCTCCGCACAAAGGAATCAGTCAATTGATAATATTGAGGACACTTATCTTGTAAGAAGTCCTCTAGCTCGGCATTATGCACATACGCGTCAAATTCGTCCTTGAAGCCTGCTTCGACCATAAAATCATCGGACGGCCATTCGCAAGCCCGTACATATGCGTCCCTTGGCAAATTAACATCTTGTTCACGTATAGCAATCCTGGGCCCTTTCTTTGCCGAGGAACCACCTTGGTACATTCTTCTAAGCATATTTATTTTTCTAAAAATTTCTGAAATTTTAGTAACTTCAAAATAAAAGTGGATAAAACTAAACAAGATTGATAGCAACTACTCCTACAAGTGCCTAGAGCCTATATCATGCATTGGAATTGCTTGGGACCTAAAAAATTTAACATGCAAGCTCAAGAACATGGTCACCTATGCAGCAAAAAATTGCAATGAATAAAGCAATAGAACAAAAACTAATTGGACCAACGGAGGAGTCACATACCAAGCAACAATCTCCCAAAGCAGTTTTGCGAATGGAGCTTTGAGCTAAGAGATCGAAAATCGCACCAAAACGAGCTAGAACTCGGGCTTGAGTTGGATGGGGATTTTTTTGGGTAGAAGATGAAGTGTGTGGGTGCTCGCATAAGTGGAGGGGAGCCACCAGGGGCCCACGAGACAGGGGGGCGCACCCTACAGGGGGGCGCGCCCTCCTCTCTCGTGGCCTGGTGTTTGGCCCTCCTGCAGTGTTTTCAGTGCCTAAAATTCTCAAATATTCCAGAAAAAATCATACTAAATTTGCAGGGCATTTGGAGCACTTTTATTTCTGGACTATTTTTTAATGCATGGATAATTCAGAAAACAGACAAATAATACTATTTTTGCTTTATTTATTCTAAATAACAGAAAGTAAAAAGAGGGTACATAAGGTTGTGCCTTCTAGTTTCATCCATCTCGTGATCATCAAAATGAATCCACTAACAAGGTTGATCAAGTCTTGTTAACAAACTCATTCCGAATAACACGGAACCGGAGAAATTTCGAATAACACTAAGTTACCTCAACGGGGATATGGAAATCCCCAACAATAAGAATATCATACTTTTTCTTGACAGTAGGGAGAGGAAATTCAAAACCTCCAAAAATGATAGTTGGAACTTTTTCAATAGAATTGATGCTATGAACTTGAGATTGTTTCCTTGGAAAGTGTACCGTATGCTCATTACCATTAACATGAAAAGTGACATTGCCTTTGTTGCAATCAATAACAGCCCCTGCAGCATTGAGAAAAGGTCTACCAAGGATAATATACATACTATCATCCTCGGGAATATCAAGAATAACAAAGTCCGTTAAGATAGTGACATTTGCAACCACAACAGGCACATCCTCACAAATACCGACAGGTATAGCAGTTGATTTATCAGCCATTTGAAAAGATATTTCAGTAGGTGTCAACTTATTCAATTCAAGTCTACGATATAAAGAGAGAGGCATAACACTAACACCGGCTCCAATATCACATAAAGCAGTTATAACATAATTTCTTTTAATAGAGCATGGTATAGTTGGTACACCCGGATCTCCAAGTTTCTTTGGTATTCCACTCTTAAAAGTGTAATTAGCAAGCATGGTGGAAATTTCAGCTTCCGATATCTTTCTTTTATTTATGATGATATCCTTCATATATTTAGCATAAGGATTTACTTTAAGCATATCAGTTAAGCGCATACGTAAGAAAATAGGTCTAATCATTTCAGCAAAGCGCTCAAAATCCTCATCATCCTTTGACTTGGATGGTTTAGGAGGAAAGGGCATGGGTTTCTGAACCCATGGTTCTCTTTCTTTACCGTGCTTCCTAGCAACAAAATCTCTCTTGTCATAACGTTGATTCTTTGATGGTGGGTTATCAAGATCAACAGCAGGTTCAATCTCTACATCATTATTTTTGCTAGGTTGAGCATCAACATGAACATTATCATTAACATTATCACTAGGTTCATGTTCATCACCTGATTGTGTTTCAGCATCAGAAATATAAATATCATTGGGATTCTCAAGTGTGTCTACAGTAGGTTCATTAGAAGCATGCAAAGTCATATCATCTTTCTTTTTCTTCTTCTTAGAAGAACTAGGTGCCTCTAAATTATTTCTCTGAGAATCTTGCTCGATTCTCTTAGGGTGGCCTTCAGGATACAAAGGTTCCTAAGTCATTCTACCAGTTCTAGTAGCCACTCTAACCGCAAAGTCATTTTTATTATTTAATTCATCAAGCAAATCATTTTGAGCTTTAAGTACTTGCTCAGCTTGAGTAGCAACCATAGAAGCATATTTGCTAACGCGGTGAAGTTCATCTTTAACTCTAGCCAGATTATCACCTACGTGTCCTATCTCGAAAGCATTATTCTTTAACTCTCTACCAACATAAGCATTAAAACTTTCTTCTCTAGCCATAAAGTCATCAAATTCATCTAAGCATGGGCTATGAAATTCAGTAGAGGGTGTTTCCACTTTATCATATCTATAGAGAGAATTTACCTTCACTACCTGTGTCGGGTTATCAAGACAATGTGGTTCTTCAGGCGGTATATTCAGACCATGTATTTCTTCAATAGGAGGTAAATTCTTAACATCTTCAGCTTTAATACCTTTTTCTTTCATTGATTTCTTTGCCTCTTGCATATCTTCAGGACTGAGAAATAAAACACCTCTCTTCTTCGGAGTGGGTTTAGGAATAGGCTCAGGAGTTGGCTCAATTGGTTCAGGAATTACTTCAGGAACTGGCTCGGGAAGAGTCCAATTATTTTCATTAGTCAACATATTATTCAATAGTATTTCAGCTTCATCGATTGTTCTTTCCCTGAAAACACAACCAACACAACTATCCAAGTAGTCCTTGGAAGCATCGGTTAGTCCATTATAAAAGATACCAAGTATTTCATTTTTCTTAAGAGGATGATCAGGCAAAGCATTAAGAAACCGGAGAAGCCTCCCCCAAGCTTGTGGGAGACTCTCTTCTTTGATTTGCACAAAATTATATATTTCCCACAAGGCAGCTTGTTTTTTATGAGCAGGGAAATATTTAGTAGAGAAGTAATAAATCATATCTTGGGGACTACGCACACAACCAGGAGCAAGAGAATTATACCAAGTCTTAGCATCACCCTTTAATGAGAACGGAAATATCTTAAGGATATATAAATAGCGAGACTTCTCATCATGTGTAAATAGGGTGGCTATATCATTCAACTTGGTAAGATGTGCCACAACAGTTTCAGATCCAAGGCCATAAAAAGAATCAGATTCAACTAAAGTAATAATATCAGGATCAACAGAGAATTCATAATCCTTATCAGTAACACAGATAGGTGAAGTAGCAAAAGCAGGATCGGGTTTCATTCTAGCATTAAGAGACTACTGCTTCCATTTAGCTAAAAGTTTCTTAAGATCATTTATATCATTGCAAGCAAGAATTTCCATAGCAGCTTTTTCATTCATAACATAACCCTTAGGAACAACAGGTAAAACATAATCATTGGGGGGACCTTCATCATCACTATCATCAGTAATAGGATCTCCAGTAATTTCATTCCCCCTGAATCTAGCAAGTTGTTCATCAAGAAATTCACCTAATGGCAAAGTAGTATCACGCACAGAAGTAGTTTCATCATGCATAGCAGAAGTGGCATCATCAATGACATGCGACATATCAGAATTCATAGCAGTAGTAGGTTTAGGTGTCGCAAGCTTACTAATAACGGAAGGAGAATCTAGTGCAAGGCTAGATGGCAGTTCCTTACTTCCCCTCGTAGTTGAGGCATAGATCTTGGTCTTAGCGTCTTTCAAGTTCTTCATAGTGATCAACAGATATAAATCCCAAGTGACTCAGAGAATAGAGCTATGCTCCCCGACAACAGCGCCAGAAATTAGTCTTAACAACCCACAAGTGTAGGGGATCGCAACAGCTTTCGAGGGTAAAGTATTCAACCCAAATTTATTGATTCGACACAAGGGGGGCCAAAGAATATTCTTGAGTATTAGCAGTTGAGTTGTCAATTCAACCACACCTGGATAACTTAGTATCTGCAACAGAGTGTTTAGTAGCAAAAGTGGTATGATAATAATAGTAACGATAGCAAAAGTAAAATAGATGTTTTGGGGTTTTTGTAGTAGTTGTAACAGTAGCAACGGAAAAGTAAATAAGCGAAGAATAATGTGTGAAAAGCTCGTAGGCAATGGATCAGTGATGGATAATTATGCCGGATGCGATTCCTCATGCAATAGTTATAACATAGGGTGATATAGAACTAGCTCCAATTCATCAATGTAATGTAGGCATGTATTCCGTAAATAGTCATACGTGCTTATGGAAAAGAACTTGCATGACATCTTTTGTCCTACCCTCCCGTGTTCAGCGGGGTCCTTACGAAAACTAAGGGATATTAAGGCCTCCTTTTAACAGAGAACCGGACCAAAGCATTAACACATAGTAAATACATGAACTCCTCAAACTACGGTCATCACCGAGAAGTATCCAGATTATTGTCACTTCAGGGTTGTCGGATCATAACACGTAATAGGTGACTATAGACTTGCAAGATAGGATCAAGAACACACATATATTCATGAAAACATAATAGGTTCAGATCTGAAATCATGGCACTCGGGCCCTAGTGACAAGCATTAAGCATAGCAAAGTCATAGCAACATCAATCTCATAACATAGTGGATACTAGGGATCAAACCCTAACAAAACTAACTTGATTACATGGTAAATCTCATCCAACCCATCACCGTCCAGCAAGCCTACGATGGAATTACTCACACACGGCGGTGAGCATCATGAAATTGGTGATGGAGGATGGTTGGTGATGACGACAGCGATGAATCCCCTCTCCGGAGCCCCGAACAGACTCCAGATCAGCCCTCCCGAGAGAGATTAGGGCTTGGTGGCGGCTCCGTGTCGTGAAACGCGATGAAACTTTTTTTCTCGATTGTTTCTCCCCGAGACGGTATATATGGAGTTGGAGTTGAGGTCGGAGGAGGTCCAGGGGGCCCACGAGATAGGAGGGCGAGCCCTAGGGGGGGGGTGCGCCCCCTATCTCATGGACAGCCCGTGGGCCCCCTGGCCTTGATTCTTTCGCCAAAAATGCTTATTAATTCTGAAAAGTGCCTCCATGGATTTCCAGGACATTCCGAGAACTTTTCTTTTCTACACATAAAACAACATCATGGCAGTTCTGCTGAAAACAGCGTCAGTCCAGATTAGTTTCATTCAAATCATGCAAGTTAGAGTCCAAAACAAGGGCCAAAGTGTTTGGAAAAGTAGATACGTTGGAGACGTATCAACTACACGGCGGGTATTCGCGGAGACTTGATCTTCGACGGATTTGGCCCTGCGTCGGGAGCGCCTGACAGTCATGACGGACACGGCCTAGACCTGCTGTCGGACGATGCTCGGAATGTCATCCCTGCAATAGCCCCGGATCTAAATCCGGAACAAGTTGCATTACCCAAGGACGGAGGGGTAGACCCCACCCCGCAGGCCGCATACTCATCGATGTTGGAGCCGAACACAGGTCTCACCTCTGTGGAGACCTGTAACCCCGGACCCCCGGACTCGTATCCGGCCGTTGGTTCCGGTCCGCACACCCTCGAGCTAGCCGAGCCAGGTCGGGCTCCGGTGATGGAGTTTACCGCTGCAGACATCTTTTAACACTCGCCCTTTGGCGACATGCTGAATTCATTAAAGTCTCTCTCTCCGTTAGAAGACTCTGGGCCGAACTATGTCCGGCTTGAGTGGGAAGCAGGCGACAAAGGAATTCGCTGCCCACCCACCACCCACTTGATTGCCATGATCGATGACTTAACAGACATCCTTGACTTCGACTCCGAAGACATCGACGGTATGGACGAGGATGCAGGAGAAGCTCCAGAATCTCTGGGGAGCGGGATTACTACCTCGTCACACGATATATACATGGTGGATACACCCAAGAAGGACGACAACGATAATCCAGCTGATAAAACACCCGGACAAAAGCCAAAACGGTGGCGTGGACGCCGCTCAAAGTCCAGCAATAGTAAAGACTGCGACAAGAGCGCAAAAAGGGCTGACATACCAGAAGGCAGTAATGACCACACGGACCCAGCGATGGAGCAGGACGAGCCGGGTCACGCCAAACCAAGTTCAGAGCAAATATCTGATCACAATGATCCAGAGGGATGAGCTAATGAAACCGCCCAGAACAGGAACAGAGTCCGGACGATGATGCATTCATCATCCCGGACGAACGAGTGGAACGAGATAACCTCCACCGAAAGCTTTTGGACACAACAAGAAGTCTAAAGAAGCAGAAACAATGGCTTAAGGCCGCACAGGAAAAGCTCAGTCGCAGATGGAATAAAGTGCTAGACACTGAAGAAAGATATGGTGACGATCGCCATACCAAAAGCTACCCAAAGTGCAAGCTACTGCCAGAATTCGACGACGAGGCCGTTCCACCAAAGAATAATACAACCAGGAGACCAGACGTACCGCGTCACAACCACAGCAGAGCGGCTACTGACACCGCGCAAGATCTACGTGAGAAGCTGGATAAGAAGATCGGTGCATCCAGGTCCATCTATGGATCTAAAGGACACACCCCGGCGAGGGACTATGGTCACCCAAACGCTAATACAAGCCAAATACCAGTTCAGAATAAACTCCGAACACAACAACAGCCGACTACATGCCACGGCGCGCCCAGATACAGAGGAGCTGCACACCCCCGTGCTTCACCGAAGAAGTACTGGACCATGAATTCTCACAAGGTTTCAAACCTGTGAACATAGAGGCATATGACGGAACGACAGACCCAGGGGTCCGGATCAAGGATTTTATCCTGCATATTCACATGGCTCGTGGAGATGATCTCCATGCCATCAAATACCTTCCCCTCAAGCTGAAGGGACCAGCTAGACACTGGTCCAAAAGCCTCCCCGAAAACTCAATTGGGAGTTGGGAGGAACTAGAAGACACTTTTAGGGCCAATTTTCAAGGGACTTATGTCCGGCCTCCGGATGCAGACGATCTAAGTCACATAATCCAACAGCCCGGAGAGTCCGCCCGCAAGCTTTGGAACAGATTCCTCACTAAGAAGAATCAAATTGTTGATTGTCCAGACGCCGAAGCCTTGGCGGCATTCAAACACAGCATCCACGACGAATGGCTCGCCAGACACCTCGGCCAAGAAAAGCCAAGGACAATGGCAGCCTTAACAAGCCTTATGACCCGCTTTTGCGCGGGTGAAGATAGGTGGCTAGCCCGTAAAGGCACCAACGACCCCAGCACATCCGAAATAAGGGACGGCAACGGGAAGCCTCGGCGTAATAAACACAAACGCCAAAAGCAAGGAAGGGAGCCCGGACAACACAACGGTCAATGCCGGATTCAGGGGCCCTCAGCAAAAGAAGCCATTTAAAGGCAGTAAAGAGGGACCGTCCGGTCTGAACAGAGTCCTGGACAGACTATGCCAAATTCATGGCACCCCGGAAAAACCTGCGAACCACACCCATAGAGAGTGTTGGGTATTCAAGCAGGCCGGCAAACTAAATGCCGAACACAAAGGGAGGGAAACACCAAGTGAAGACGAGGACGGACCTCGTCAGCCGAGCACTGAGGGACAAAAAAATTCCCACCAGAGGTTAAAACAGTAAACATGATTCACGCAACTCACACATTCATGAGAAGGCAAGAATGCGTGCTCGAAGACGCGCATGATGTGAAACCTATCGTACCCACATCTGACTACTGGATGTCTCGTCCGATCACTTTTGATCACACGGACGGCCGAACTAGTATTCGGCGCGAAGGATCACAGGCCTTGGTGCTTGACCCAATAATCGATGGATATCGTCTCACCCGTGTCCTCATGGACGGTGGCAGTAGTCTGAATTTAATATACGAGGACACTGTCCGCAGGATGGGGATAAACCTATCCAGAATTAGCCAAAGAAACACCACCTTTGAAGGGGTGATACCAGACATTGAAGCCTACGACAGGGGCTCTGTCGTACTAAGGGTAACATTTGCCCCCCCACGCAACTCCAGAAGTGAAGAACTACTCTTCATCGTTGCACCCTTCGAAAGCGGCTAGCATGCACTGCTTGGAAGACCGGCCTTCGCCCGCTTCAATGCATTGCCGCATTATGGCTACCTTACACTCAAGATGCCCAGTCCATGAGGCATCATCACCGTTAGCGGAATTACAGAGCACTCTTCATGCGCAAAGGAACATGCGACGACCCTGACGGCCGGACTATAAGCGGCCTCTAATACCATAAAGCATGACTGGTCATTAAGACCACACACACGGTTAGACGAGTCCGGCAGCCCGGATAAAATTCATTTGGACACCGTATATGCAATCCCATAGCGGAAACCAGGGGCTATAAATATTTAATGTAGCCCCAAATCTTGGCTCAACCTTATGGGCAGGCCATCATCTTACAGCTTTACTATCTATCGCATACTTACATTGTACTATCCTATGAGTTTTCCTTTTTTTTCATAGACAACGTTCGCGCGATACCCTTCCTGGATACAGCACAACAGAGACAAAGGCGCAGACGTGCAGCAGGGCCCCGTTCAACAGGTTTCTTTTTAGATTAAGCCCCTGTGTAAACCTTTTCTATTGCCTCTTGTTGTTTAAACCATCCCATGGGTTCCATACCCACAGAGGATACTGTCGTTATTGGCATTTCACCACGACATATTACCGCACGTACCTGGAAACACAGGGTTCATATTGAATGGGCATTCTTGAGCCCATCTTCTGTTATAAAGTCCGAACACCTTCGGGAGTGTTCGACGTCACGAGTTTGGCCTTATATGCATCAGCTCCGAATCATGTCTTGGGTTAAATGTTGGGTTTGCCCGGCTCCTGGGTTTGCCGCCTTACATTCCATTATTATCAACTAAGGCAGGCCAAAGGAGAACTACTGCGATTGTGCCCTGGTTATTCCGGATGAGCGCCTTAGTAGAGAAAGCCGAAAACTGACCGTCATGATACAGCGAGAGACTGTTCAACCACTCGAAGACTCACCGGAATCTCTAGGATTCCTTCGCATTAACGAAGGGCTGTTTTCCGGCCATGTACACACGCACCCGTATTCGGATGCCCGCGAAGGTACCAAGGGCTACATAGTAGTCCCACCATTATACTCCCACGGCTAAGCGAAAGTGTTACAGCTATATAGTCCGGTTGCCTAGTTCGATGTGCGTTCACCTCCTTAATGGACCAAGACGTTGGATCAAGTGTGATTAAGCATATTCTTCCCGAACACCCCCGCATTGTATGCGTGGGGGCTGAAGCCAACGACTACTATCTTTCAGACTACTTATACATATAAGAATGGCCGTACAGGGGACACAATCATATTTTTAGGCAAAAAATATAAATATAGCCTCATAATCAAAATAAACATTGTTTTTACAACAATTCGACTTATCACTCAAACAAAAAATTCTTCGAGCACTGCACTTCTATTAGGCGAGCACCCTCTGTGACCTGCGCCAAGTAGTGCTTGGCCGGATATTGGCCTCCCACCAGATCCTGGGTCGCTATAATGGTGGCCTCCATATCCGTCCAATAGGATTTTACGCGGGCAAGAGCCATCCGCACACCCTCTATGCACGCCGACCTCCTTATGGCGTCGATCCGAGTCACGGCCCCAAGGAATTGTTGCACCAAACTAAAATAACTGTCCGGCTTGGGCCCCTTCGGCCAAAGATGGTCTGTTACAGACTGCATTGCAAGCCCGGACAGCCTATGAAGCTCCGCCACAGCAGCCACCTTCTCATTCAACGGCAGCGAGCGGTTGGGAGCATTGAACTGTGACCAGAAAAGCTTCTCCACTTCCTTATCACCTTGATCCTCGAAGAACTTGGCAGCGTCAGCTGTACTATTCGTCAAGTTCGCATATGCGTCTGCAGGACTCCAACGCCCAGCTAGGGGAGCATACTTTGGATCCAAAAACTTCGTCCGCAGTAGGTAGGAGCCCCCAACCACGATTTTGTCGGACTGTTGGAGCTCCTCCCGCATGCCCCGGATCTTGGTCCGCATCTCCTTGGCGGCATTAAGTGCCTTGTCCAGCTCGGCTGAACTAGCCTTATTCTCCTTTTCAAGGAGCACATACCGGTCAGTGGCATTTTTCAACTCTTCAGCCATTTCGGCTATCTTTTCCTTGCTTCGGCGATGAGCAGCCTATTCGGCTCTCAACTCTTCGGCCGCCTTTAGGTCAGCCGCATTGCTAGCCCGAGCTTGTTCCTTGGCTTGAGCAAGCTCGACCCTTAGGGCCTCCACGGCAGCAGCACCATCTGCAGTGCATACACATGACATTAACATTATGCCATTCTTGCACTTTCCTATACAATATAATAAGGGAAGCAGAGTACATACCCTGGGATTCTTCAAGCCGTTTGTTCACCAGCGTGATATCAGCATCAATAGATCCGATCTGCCTTCTTAGTTCGGCGACTACAACAGACTGGTCGGCTGCTGGATCCTTGTATACCTGCACATATATACATCGCAGCCATTAATATATGATCCCCCGTTTGCCGCCTATGGTGGGCAACCAGAGTCTCAGGGGCTACTATCCATAGGGAGCACACCTAGCGCGTGCTTCATAACAAACAAAAAAAGGGGGTGCATTTTTCACTGCATACCTCAAAGCCTTTGAGCAAGCTTGTAAATGCCTCATTCAAGCTGCTGGTAGCGGATGAAATCTTCGTGAGCACCGTGCTTATTAAAGAGCGGTGCCCCTCCGAGAGCGCGGCTCGCTCCAGAAGGCCTGTCAGTATGTCCGGCCGGACATCAAACTGTGCCGGACCCTTCTCATCGCCCCTCGTGAGAGCCAAATGCCCCGGGCTCAAGGTGACTGACGTGTTCGCTTCCGGCTTCGGTAGATCCGGACTCCTCCGTGATGACACCTCCGTGTCGCCCGCTTCATGAGGCGGAGAGGTGGGTGGAGTCTCACTCTCCATCATCTCTGGACGAAGGTCCCCCGAAGACAAACTCTGTTGAGAAGAGCTGCTCGCCAGACTACAAAAGATGAAGTCCCGGTTACGGATCTCGGAGTAACGCCATACCTTCGAATTAATGAATAACTTACGGCTTGGTGGAGGGCTGGCACGTTGGTGGGCACGATGCGGTAAGGGTGCCCGTCGCGGCAGAGCCCCCTGGTGATACCTTCTTCCCTTGCTTGGGCGTCTCCGCCTCCAAGTCTTCGGGGGCCGCCCTCTTCTTCCCGCGTGGGGAGGAAGCTTTAGCCTCCCCTTCCCGGCTATCCTCCATAGTAGAGGTAGCGATTCCTCCGATCTGGATGTGTAGTGCGGTTTCGCTGCCCTCTCCTTCGCCTTTCCTTGAGGGGATTTTGTTGAGTGCCCGACCAAGCATCTTTGCAATGGTTGGACCAGGCGAGCCTTCAGGAAGTGGCGCCGGACACCTGATTCACTCCGCCTTGTTGAGCCATTCCTGGCCACGGAGGGATTTTTAGAATTACAATTATGATAAATATGAATGAAGTGTCCGGCTTTAAGGTTACTTACTTGGGTATCTAGGCGATTGCAGCTTAGGCCCGCATCCTCGGTGGTGTCCGGACACTTTACTTGTGGTCCGAAGAATAATTTGCACATTCCTTCGAGCTTCAGACCGAAGAAGTGCTTAATAGTCCGCGGACCCTCCAGATTAAACTCCCACATCCGGAGAGGCCGACGCTCGCACGGCAGCGTCCGCCGGATTAGCATCACTTGCATTATGCTGACGAGATTTATGTCTCTCTCTATGAGCCCCCGGATACGATTCTGCAGTTCTGGTACGTCGCCAGCGGGCCCATAATTCCATCCTACGTCAGTCCAAGATGCTAACTGTGATGGAGGGCCCGAGCGGAACTCGGGGGCGGCTACCCACTTTGTGCCTCTGGGAGCTGTGACATAAAACCACCTCCGTTGCCACACATCGGATACTTCCGGAAAAGAGCCCTCTGGCCATGGGGCATCGACGTTCTTGCTTATTACGGCGCCTCCGCACTCCGCATGTCGCCCCTCGGTCATCTTCGGCTTCACAGTGAAGGTCTTGAGCCATAAGCCGAAGTGTGGGTTAACGTGGAGAAAAGCCTCGCACACGATAATAAACGACGAGATGTGGAGGATGGCATCTGGAGCCAGATCATGGAAATCCAAGCCGTAGTAGAACATGAGCCCCCTCACAAAGGGGTCGAGGGTGAGGCCTAGGCCTCGGAGGGAGTGAGGAACAAACACGACGCTCTCATTGGGCTCCGGCGTGGGGATAACTTGCCCTGGGGTAGGAAGCCTGTGCTGGATATCGGCGGTCAGGTACCTGACCTCCCTAAGCTTAGTAATATCCTCCTCCTGGATCGAGGAGGCCACCCACCGGCCTTTTGCGTCGGATCCGGACATACTGGAGGATCTGGGGTGTTGAGGCTTAGGTTTTGAATGTTGGAGCTTGAGGCGCGAGAAGGAGCAGGAGAGGTGGAAAAGAGGTGTAGGCCTCGGCCCCCTTATAAAGAGGATGAATATCAAGAGTCCTCAGCATGGCCGCTTGAGACTTATCTAAAATACACAGAGTCATAGCGACGGTCGTCGTGGGGTCACACACGCCCATATTGATGAGAGATCCCGCAATAAGAGGAACACGATCTCTGCTTTGGTAGGACGTGCCAATAAAACCGCCTCGCGACGCGAGTCGAGGTGGAGCAGGAAATGCCGGTTCGTGTTGAACCAGGCCACGATGCAGGAGCACGACGTACAAAGTTTGCCAGCAGAACGAATTTACCATCTTACAGATCCGGACACGATCTACGTGTTCGATAAATAACCTTGGAGTATTTGGCGAAGGAACCCGCCTTGCAATGCCGAAGACAAGACTGCACGCCGGACTCATCGTCATTGAAGCCTGGTTCAGGGGCTACCGAGGGAGTCCTGGATTAGGGGTATCCGGACATCCGGACTATATACATCGTCCGGACTATTGAAGCGTGAAGATACAAGACTCAAGACTTCGGCCCGTGTCTGGATGGGACTCTCCTTTGCGTGCAGGACAAGCTTGGCGATCCGGATATCATATTTCCTTCCTTGTAACCGACTCCATGTAAACCCTAGCCCTCTCCGGTGTCTATATAAACCGGAGAGAATGGTCCTTAGAAGGCCGATCACAATTACAATCATACCATCATAGGCTAGCTCTTAGGGTTTAGCCTCTACGATCTCGTGGTAGATCTACTCTTGTACTACTCATATCTTCAATATTAATCAAGCAGGAAGTAGGGTTTTACCTCCATCGAGAGGGCCCGAACCTGGGTAAACATTGTGTCCCTTGCTTCCTGTTACCATCAGCCTAAGACGCACAGATCCGGACCCCCTACCCGAGATCCGCCGGTTTTGACACCGACAATCTCCATCATCTCTATGTCTACATTTTCGTACACAGGCTCGCCCCACCGAGACATACGGATGAACAGAGAGCGGGCATGAATCTGTTCCACGCCCTGCGTTCGCGACCGAATGCGTTGCGGCAATTTGGACTCGGAGAAAAGAAGCGATGAGCGTTGACATTAATGCAACAAGGCATGTGCCCGCTGGATATGAGGTCTTAGGGTAGACAGTCTTCTCCAATCCACAAGAGGAAGGAAGGTCTTGGATATCCCTAGGGATTCTTCTGGAAAGGAGGCCTTGATCTCTAATGTAGATGGGTAGATGAGCAAAGCTCTCTGAGTTTAGTCTAAAATGATTTGCTTACCTTAGGAGTGAGGAGGGGGTGTCTATTTATAGTCTGAGTCGGCTTAGGGGCGAGAGAGAGGGATACATGGCCGCTCGGGCCGAACTGCACGCGGGAAGGGCATGATCGTCAGCGTTGTTATCCGGACGTCCGGGCAATGGCTGGATTATCCGGATTGGAATCCGGATGGCCCAGGTTTGCTATCAACCTTTTGTTGCCTTCCCGGACATCCGCACTGGGGTCCGGTCGTTGCCTGAATCATACGGGTTGGTGTCCGGATGCCCGACCAAGTGAAGGAGCTGCCTTTTTCTCCTCCGCTTCTTGCTTCGCTCCCGTCCTAGCTTGGCCATGCTCCATTACTTATCCATGGGTGTCTCCTTGGTATATAAGTATGCAAAGGATTTTTCGCTTGAGGTGGTAGTCATATCTCATTCGGATACATAGGTTGCTCAAAGAGGAGAGAGATAAACTCGGTTTCAATAGTTGTAGACATTGGTCCAATTTGGCGCTTGTGGTTTTGGTGTAGTATTCATGGGATGACCGTAGGGTCTCTTCTTTTTCTACCTTTTTATTCATTTATTCATTTTTCTTTTTAGTTTTTCATTCTTTTCACTCGGCTTTGTTTATTTTTATTTTTTATGAAATTAGCATTTTCAAATTTCCTAAAATTTCAAAATTCTTGAACTTCTAAAACTCACATCCTTTTTTAATCCATGACATTGATTGAATTTGTGAGTATGTTTGAATTTCGTGAATACATTTTGAGTTCATGAACATTTCATGACATTGGTTGAATTTATGAATGCTTTCCAAACCCGTGAACATTTTTGTTCCAAAATTTAGGAACATATTTTCAAACTCACACACATTTTTAACTCGTGAACTTTTTACAACTCCGCAGACCTTTTTCTATTTAACACAAAAAACGGAGCCGGTCTTTTTTGTGAGACATTAGAACTGTGATATTAAAAGCCGACCGAAAAAAGTGAAGGCGAGCAATCAAATTGAACGTGACCAACCTATCGTGCGCGAGCGCTAGGGACGCTTTGAGGCGCCTTAAGCGCCGGGGAGGCGGGGAGCCCCTATTCGTCAAATAGGTGGCCAGACACACATGGCGGCCCCGACTGGGACGGTCACGTACCCAGCATATACAATTTCTGGTTTCTGGGTTAGCAGTTTTCGTACTGCACCGGTTTCTTTATCTTCATTCAGTTTTTTTGACAAAGTATGGAAAATTATATTAAAAAGTACTAACATCATTTGAGAACATTTTGAATACATGATAAAAGATTTAAATTCTGTTTTTAAATCAGAGCATTTTTCTGGCAAATTCTTACAAGTTTTGAAATTATAATTTTTTAGAAGGTGTTTCTTTGAAATTTCAAAAATTTGCTTGATTTAAAAAAACATGTCAAAATTTTAAATTGCCAATTATTATTCAAAATTTTGAGAAAAAAGAAGAGAAAAACCGGAAAACAACAAACAGAAAAAGGCTAAACCAGGCCGGAACCTATAGTCTACTAACACATGTAAAACTAGATGATGCCCCGCATGTTGTTGCGGGAATACTTTGCAGTATTTTAGTGAGATTTTGGTTATATGGAACATGAATATTTGAAATAATAGTTTTTAAAATTATATAATGAATAAATTTAATACCAAAATAGAATGAAATTTTACATGCATGCATGTTTGCATGTTGAAGTGGATTTTTAATATGCATAGTTGCATGTTGAGGCGAGCCTTTTCTATGCATGTTAATGATGAGGTGGCATGCTTGCATGTTGAAAAAAATATGTTAGTGGGGACTAGCTATTTAAATATAGAAGATAGCAAACAAGATTCTAGAAGGTTCCCAAAACTGGATCCTGGGTTGTACACTTGCTACTTACAAATGGGCCGACCCAGTTGCCTCGCTCATTACTGTTATCGCTGTGCGTTTCCTCGAAAGTTTGACGCAAAGGGGAGCTCCTACTCAGCGCTTTAAGCGCCCGTTAGCGCTGCTGGCGCTCGCAGGCGCGGCCTAGCGAGCTGCCTGCGAGGCGTAGCGGGCCGGCCAGAAATCTGCTGAAAAATCCAACGCGATGAAAAAATTACAGAATAAATCAGGTGAAGTGGGAATCGAACTCCTACGCCAATGTCAACAGCACGAAGTGCTAGCCACTAGACCACGCTTGACTTTCTTGCATATAGTGAGGAAACAACTCTACTTAACCCTTTCTTCAGGACAAGTTAATTGACTTGAAAAAACTTTCATCGATTCTGAATTAAAAAAATCTCGAATTTGAAAGTAGTTCACGAGGTTATGAAAAAAGTTCATCCAATTTGAATGAAATAAATCACGAATTCAAAAGTAGTTCACTGGGTAGTTCACGGATTTGAAAAAAAATCACTGATTCTGCAAAAAGTTCACTGATTCTGGTCGCTGTGCTTGTTTCGGTTTTTCTTTTGTTTTATTTTTCCATCTGTTTTAATTTCTGTACCTGTTTTCTCTAGTTTTATTTTTTCCTTTGTTATACTTCGTTTTTTGTTTCTTAAATGGTTTGCCCTATCTTTTTGTTTACGTTGCTTCGCGCATTGGTTTTTTCCTTAAGTTTTATTTTTCCATTTTTTCTTTTGTTTCTTTCTCCATTTTCTTCAGGCCTTTTTCAACGCAAATTTACATTTTTTTTGTATATATCAGGTATATTTTTTAATACACATTAATAGTCTGAATTAGTCTTTGGGACGGAGTGGAAAAAAGGGCGGAGACTCTTGAGCTAGGAAAAGGATCCCTTCAAAAGAATTGACCGAAGCTCTGTATGAGGTGAAAATCTCGTTTATATACAGGATTAACATTTTCCAAATTTTTTTTGTTGCTTATTTTCTTTCATGCATATTATATATTTTCCTATGCATCAAGAACATTTTTTATAAACACAATTAACATTTTAAATATATGATTAATATTTTACTTAAGTATTCTATTGATGTATAATATCTTATATACACATCTTCTACATTTTTTTACACATCAGGTTTTTTAATACATATTTAACATTTTAAAATACCTGATTAACATTTTTTCATATTTATGTTTTGATATATACTTTTTCTTCGATTTTTGTTCTATACACCTTTAATATTTTTAAGTGCATGATTAATTTTCATGTTTTTACGTCAAGTGATTTTCTAATATATATAGTTTGAATATTTTCAAATATATAAATGTGAAAAAAGCAAAAATCCAAAACAAAATGTCGAAAAATCAGCGCTTAAGGCCCGGTGCACTGGGCCGGACCATTTGCATAGTCGCGCCCAGAAACATCGGGGAGACGCTGCAGTCATATATCCAACTACATCTTTTGTACACCTTCTACATTTTTTGTACACATCAGGGTCGTTTTTTATACATGACTAGCTAAGTGTCCGTGCGTTGCCACGGATTAACAAATATATATATACAAAGAGAAAATTCATGTGACATGAGAGTCAAAGGTCATTTCTATGGGATGATATCTCATGGTCATGATCTAGTAGATACATACATCTCGTCATTGTCTTTCTTCCACACTCCATGTCTGAGCTACCACGCGACATTCGACTTCCTTCTCCCACCATGCATGCTTTTATCTCCTATTTCTCCTACCTTTACCTTACATGACAGTATCAAGTTTCTTGTCCAACTATCATAATCTTCTCCAGTAGGGCACCCCCTTAGATTATTACTGACTTGTACATGTTGCAAATAAGATCAACGAAAATGGATACTAAATTTCTAATGAGAAATGAGAATTCAGGGCAATATCTTCCCAAGACAATAATAATTCCAAGACAATCTTTTTATACCTTCTGTCAACATTGGGACACACATTCCACACAATAAGCATGCAATGATGTTGATACTTGATTAATTGTCATTATATGTCTACAGTAAAGATAACTTTACTCAAAACCGCCTATCTTAGCCAAATCAACAAATCTCTCTCATTAATGCAATTTTCTTTAGAAAACAAATAATAGATTCTTGCCTATCTTAGCCAAATCAACGGATCTCTTTTATTAATGCAATTTGCTTTAGCAAACAAATAATAGATTCTTTCCTACCTTAGCCAAATCAACGGATCTCTCCCATTAATGCAATTTGCTTTAGCAAACAAATAATAGATTCTTTCCTACCTTAGCCAAATCAATGGATCTCTTCCCGGTTCGCTGGGCGCGTTTCGGTGGGTGGGCGTGGGGGTGGGGGTAATTTGATGAAAATAAACCGGTTGAAAATAAACGGATCATGTCTCACTCTTCACTTTCTTTACAATAAACTTCAGAATATCAATCTTGGCGAGTGATCTCGACGGGGTTCAATCGGCGTGGCGCACCGCTGATTCTTTCAGGAGTGGGTGCTGAGAGGAAGGATCCCAAACCTCCATTGTCAATCGGCCAGAGCTGCATCGTCCTTTGGATCAGAGCGTGGACGGGATCAAGACGGTAGGGTTTGAGGAATTTGTAGGACATGAGGGTTTATGGTTGGCAGCACGAGAACTCACCCATATCTTGGCAGACGGCAGGCCCGAGGTGCGGTCGTGTTCATGCTTCGGGAGCTGCCACATGCTGTCCTCGCCGCCATCAGCGACACCACCGCCATCGCCTGTTGCCACCACTTCAGCGCCACGAGCGTGGGACCGAGGGACGAAGGGAAGGGAAGGAAGTGAATTGACGTACCTATGTTTGGTATATATCACACGAGGAATCAAAACTGGATGCACGTGAAAGCATAGAGATGGGAGAGGAGGACAGAGGAAGGGAAGGGCAAGAGGAACCTGAGGATGTGCGATGAAGGAGCGATGCCAAAACATCACAAAGGGGGACCCGTAGCTCGTCACGTAGCGCGGCCGCCTCATTGCCGGCTGCCACCCCGCGCTACCGCCTCCGTGCGCAGGTTCCGTTCGTGGAGCGTGAGGAGCGCATGACCTGCCTTCACCGCGGCCTGGTCCTCCCCACTATCGTGAAGCTCGCCCGCATCGCCGCCCCAATTGCTCAGGATGATGGATGAAGATCCTGCAACAGCGACGTGGGTGAGGGATGCATCCGACGATGGAGGGATGATTTTCGTGGCTAAACCCTCCCTATCAAAATAACTACTTAAAAAAGGCAAAGATCGATGCATTAGGAAAATTAGGATTTGGAATTGATTATCATAAAACAAAATTTTATTAATTGATAACGTGCTATCGGTACATGCCCGTTTATAACGTGTCTAGTTAGGAAACTTTGGAAAAGTTAGGAAAGTTTTTATTGTGAGGGTAAAAAAATCAATGTGAGGAGATATGGTGGTGGGATATGAGACGAAAATAAACCGGACGAAAATAAACCAGACGAAATATAACCAGACGAAAATAAACCGTGGACGCAATCCTACCAACTGCTTCATTAGGAGTAGAGATTAACATTTTTTCATATTTATGTTTTGATATTTACTTTTTCTTTGAAACATTTTCCTGTACGTGCTGAATATTTCCCAAATGCATGTTTACCATTTTGTATTTTTTTTATGTAAGGTGATTTTCGTAATATATAGTTTGAATATTTCCAATTATAAACAAATGTGAAAAAAGAATGCAAAAACGTTTTTTTGAAAAAACGAAAGAAAAAACGAGCACTTAACGGCGCTTAAGGTGGCGCGCGCTGGGCCGCACCATTGGCATAGTCGCGCCCAGGTATAGCCGATTAGCGTAATGGGCTGTTCGACCCAAGCTCAGTCAACCGGCCCACTTAATCTGGGCCCACCAAGAGCCACTTTAGCCTTCCCGCCACGCCGCCCCCCGTCCTTCCCGCCAAAACCCTCCTCTTATTCCCCTCTTCCCGCCATTCCTCGCCAAACCCTCTCATTTCCCTCCCTTCTCTGGCCCGCGTCTTTCCTCCTCGACCCGCCGCCGCCGCCATGGCCGCCGGGACGAAGACCGTCGACTACGCCGCGGAAAGAGGTATGTTCTCTCACCTCCGCTCGTCCCTCTGGACCGGAAGCCTCTGGAACCGTCTCTCGCGAGCTCTTCCCTCCCGTTCTCGGAAGCTTCTAGAATGAGTTCAGATGGCCGTGTTGCTTATTGGTGTTCGTTTCTCTCCCCTGCAGCGCTCGCCAAGGACTTCCTCACCAACTTCGCCGGCCCGCACGGCGAGCCCAAGTACCAGAACATCCTGGTAATCACCTCTTACCTCGTGTTTCAGGGCCTTTAAGATCCGATATTTATTAGTAATTTCACGCCGATTTGTTGTTAATCCAAGTATTTGACTTCCATTCTCTCCAATTCCAGCAAGACATCGCGAACCGGAAGATCCGCGCCGTCCAGATCGAGCTGGACGACCTGTTCCACGTACGAATTCCCCTCCTCCACGAGATCTAATTCTTTCCAGAGGTATGGTTGCGGGTTCAGTATCTGATATCGGTTGCTTTGCATGCGCAGTACAAGGATGTGGACGAGGAGTTCCTGCAGAGGGTCACCGAGAACACCAAGCGCTACATCGGCATATTCGCCGAGGCCGTGGACGAGCTCATGCCGGAGCCCACGGAGGCCTTCGCTGTCGACGAGGACAGGGACATCTTGATGACGCAGCGCGTGGATGAAGGGGCTGATGGAGGCGCTGACGGCACAGACCCTCTACAGAGGATGCCGCCGGAAATCAAGCGGTTCTTGTGAGTATCTGTGTACTGCCCCTAGAAGTTTCTTGCGCATCTAGGTTTCCATTCATTCTTCTTAAGCAATTTGTCTGGTGGCTATGATTGGCATGATATGTACTGTAGTTCAGTAGCTGGCTATTTAATTATTTGCTGATATCGCAGAACTGAAACTACTTCACAACTGAAACGTGAAGGGAGATCTTTAGGTCTTAGTATTATCTGGCTTTGGTAGAATTTGCTCTGGCAACTGACTGATGTGATTAATGCAAAATTGTTCAGAAACAATATCTGCTTTCATGGATTTGTTATATGACAAGATATTTAAATTTTTTCTAAACATTTGCCATCTTGCATCCTTGCAAAGACTTGTTTTGTGATCTCATAGATGCTTGCAGATACCTAATTCAGTACAAATGATCCATTCGAACAACTGTACAATGTTCTTCTGGTATATCCAGTTGTTTGTTTCTGCTATATTTTGTCTAATATGAAATGTTTTTCACATTCTAGTGAGGTATACATCAAGGCCTTCTCGAAGGTGACACCACTCACCCTTAGGCAAGTGAAGGCATCCCACATTGGGCAGCTTGTGAAAATATCTGGAATTGTCACTCGCTGCTCGGATGTGAAGCCCTTGATGCAGGTGGCGGTTTATACATGTGAAGAGTGCGGTTTTGAGATATACCAGGTACTACATCTTGATTTAGGTTCTTGTTTCTGATATGCCTATTTGTCAAACCCTTGTAACAGACCTCCCTATAACAGACCTCCCTATTTTGCATATTATTTATCTCAGTACATATAGTGAAATGCAATATTTGTGAGTACTGAGCTGTACAACTAGTGCTGAAGTTCTATTTGTTGCTATGAATGTGGCAGGAAGTGACTGCTAGAGTCTTTATGCCTCTCTTTGAGTGCCCATCCCAACGATGCAAGCTGAACAAAGCAAAGGGGAATTTGATCCTTCAACTGCGAGCATCAAAATTCCTTAAGTTTCAGGAGGTAATATTGCTTCTCCACAGTCCAGTGGACAAACCTAACTCTATTTAATGGTGAAAAACTTGGCAAAATGAAATCATATTCATACTCCCTCTTAACTGCAAAACTGTAACCTTTTCTTGCAGGTGAAGCTCCAAGAACTTGCAGAGCATGTACCAAAGGGCCACATCCCACGTTCTCTAACTGCTCATCTCAGAGGAGAGCTGACAAGAAAAGTAAATCAAATGGCCACTATTTTTTTTTGCTTTGAGTAACTCTCTTTTGCTTAAGGCCATGTAAATCACGATATCTGCTTTTTGCTTACATCAATGCATTTTTATATGTTCCATTACATCCATGTGTTGATTCCATACAAAGTTGGATTTCTGTTATTCAGTTTCCAGTAACTTCTAAGCTCAGAAATGATATTAAAAGCTCATGAATGAAGAACTCAGTAATCTTCCCAAATGCTATTTGTTGAAATCCTATGATCATTAATAAGTACTAAACGTTGCCATTATCAGGTGGCACCTGGAGACGTGGTTGAGATGTCTGGTGTTTTCCTCCCCATGCCTTACTTTGGATTCCGGGCCATGCGGGCAGGATTGGTTGCTGATACCTATTTGGAAGCAATGTCTATTACCCATTTCAAGAAGAAATATGAAGAGTAAAGCCTATGATCTTATTTCCATGGATCCTAACCCTATCTACCTTGCCTGTGGCACCATTTGATGTTAGAAATTGCTATAAACTATTGCAGGTATGAACTTAAGGGTGATGAGCAGGAACAAATTGACCGATTGGCTGAGGATGGTGATATCTACAGTAAGCTATCAAAATCATTGGCACCTGAAATATTTGGGCATGAAGACGTGAAAAAGGCATTGTTGTTGCTACTCGTTGGTGCACCTCATCGGAAGCTTGGAGATGGCATGAAGGTATGCCTCCTATTGGTAGTTTGAATGTCTTGCACCGAATGATATATTTTTTCTTTTCTGCCCACTCAAAATTAACTGTGTACTTGCAGATCAGAGGAGATCTGCACATATGCCTGATGGGAGATCCTGGTGTTGCAAAGAGTCAACTTCTAAAGCATATTATCAATGTTGCTCCAAGAGGAGTGTATACCACAGGGCGTGGGAGCAGTGGTGTTGGTCTTACTGCTGCTGTCCAGAAAGATCCAGTTACAAATGAGTTTGTCCTTGAGGGAGGGGCACTGGTAAGATTTAGATCTTATGGTGATGACATTTGCACTGTATTCTCTTAGCGTTGGTTCGGTTGTAAACTTGTAATCAAGTCTTTCTGTTTTAGTTTCTGATTTGAGCTGTTTAAAAACCTGTTGAATAACAGTTTCATTGACAGCAGATAAGATTTCTGCTTTGTTGGTAAAAACATTCCACTCCAATCTTAGGGAATTGCATTCATGCAGAAAACACTTCATTTGATGCATAACAGCATCTCAAATAATCATAATTCTCATATTGCACTTTTGGGTTTCAGGTACTGGCGGATATGGGTATCTGTGCAATAGATGAGTTTGACAAGATGGAAGAGTCTGACAGGACAGCAATTCATGAGGTGATGGAGCAGCAAACAGTTAGCATTGCCAAGGCTGGCATCACCACCTCTCTTAATGCAAGGACTGCAGTTCTTGCTGCTGCAAATCCAGCATGGTAAGAGTTGATCTGAACATTTACTTCTAGAAAATGGCTTGGAAAATATGGTGATTGTAACGGAGGCAATTGTTTTCAACTATTCAGGGGAAGGTATGATATGAGGAGGACTCCAGCTGAGAACATAAATCTTCCTCCAGCACTTCTCTCACGTTTCGACCTCCTTTGGTTGATCCTGGATCGTGCGGACATGGAAAATGATCTTGAAATGGCAAGACATGTTGTTCATGTACACCAAAATCTTGAATCGCCAGCACTTGGGTTCACAGCACTTGAACCATCTGTTCTTAGGCAAGTACAGTCTTCAAGCATGTTACATTAAGTTTTTACCTTGTTGAATCTTGAAATCAGTTTAGTATATATACTAAGGGTAATTAAATAATATCTAGCAAGCTGAAATAAAAGCTTATGTAGTGTTTTACTCTCTTTGCCTTCTTGCTGTTCATGGTTTAAGAATAGTCTTGGCCTGACTGCAGGGCATACATATCTGCTGCAAGAAGAGTCACTCCTTCTGTTCCTCGAGATCTTGAGGAATACATTGCAACTGCCTATTCAAGCATTCGCCAAGAGGAAGCCAAGTCAAATGCACCTCATTCTTACACAACCATTAGGACACTTCTGAGCATAGTCCGCATTTCGATTGTAAGTGAACTTAATACCCTGCTTTTCTGTACTGTGACCACCAGGTTATGAAAATCTGTATTTTTTTTAACATGATCTTGGTTTATTTCAGGCCTTGGCAAGACTTCGATTTTCAGAAACTGTTGCCCAGAGCGATGTTGATGAAGCACTGCGCCTGATGCAGATGTCAAAGTACTCGCTCTACTCTAATGACCGCCAGCGGTCTGGCCTGGATGCGATCTCTGACATATACTCCATCCTGAGAGATGAAGCAGCAAGGACCAGCAGCATGGATGTGAAATATGGTCATGCTCTTAACCTGATCTCCAGAAAGGTACAATCTCTACCTACGCCTACATTAACTGGTACCACCATTTTGCTGGGCCATGATTGCTAACAGAAATTCTCTCCTGCTTGAATGTTTGTGAAAACAGGGATACAGTGAGGCTCAGCTGAAGGAGTGCCTGGAGGAGTATGCATCCTTGAACGTGTGGCAGATCCACCCAAGCACCTTTGACATCCACTTCATCGACGCCTGATCCGGGAAGTGAACATTCCATCATAATCAGATGATTGTGATGTGCGACTAGGGTGTCTTATGCCCTTGTCTGGGATCTAACAAGATTGAAAGACTTCAGTGATAGCGAGAAATGTACTAGTCTAGTAGAGCCGTTGCTATTTGTTCCTGTGAACCATACAGGAGCCTTTCTCCTTCTTCAGCAATATCATTGGTTGACACTGGAGTGTAGTATATGTAACTCTGTTATGTTTGTTTACCCATTAGTTGTATGCTTTCCGACAATGATGAATTTGTGCTGCTCTATTGGTGCTAAAGACTATTTAAGCCGATTCTCATGGAATTGCTTGGAGGATGAAAGCTTGGTTGGCATTTCTGGTTGGATTTTTGTTTTTGCAGCTGAATATATGTATATTATGTTATAAGTTGGGTTTAGAAAAGTTATATGCTTCTTTTTCTAAGAAAGGAGGATGCCTGTAGTAATTACTCCCTCCTTTCCATAATTCTTGTCATGGTTTTAGTTTAAAACTAAAACCATGACAAGAATTACGGAACCGAGGGAGTAACATTTAGCTGCCCTAAAAAAGAGACTTGCACAGGACAAAATTGTTTGTGGAATTTACTTAAAAATAATACATAGATGAACAGTCTGTGCAGAAATACATAGAAATTGAAATTCTTAGAAAGTGCTGAAACGTTGGGGGATGCATCTTGTCTCCGGGCTGCATTCTGTCCAATGCGCCTTGTCCATCTCATGATTTTCATCTCGAAGGCTTAGGAGAACTGCCCTGGTCTCAGCACCACCAGAGACAAGAGACTTGAAAGCTCCGCTTTGAGACATATTTGGTAGAAAGAGATGAGCGCTCACACATGTTACCTGAAACCTGAGCTTCGAGACATATGCGGCACAAGAACCGTTAAGGCTACTGGAACTCAAATCAACATGCCGGTGAGCACCATGTGTACAGTTTTTTTGTTTTTGTTTCGAAAAGCACGGTGTGCAGATGGACTTCTGTTTGTGAATATTGAAGATCTCCATGTTTTTTACCCCAAACTGCAGGAATTTCATCCCACAGTGATTTTTATAAATTTCCAGAATAATGAGTTATGTACAAGAAAGAATAAAAAAGAATGTAAGAAAGAGGAAGAAGCTAATGAACAAAGGGAGAGCCTCTGAACTGTGAACTATCTAAAAGCCAAAACCCAATCTGAAAGTGTTGTGCACGCATGAAGACTAGGAGTGACCCCCCCTCCTTGTGCTCCATATCACCCATGAGATGAGATAATTATATCCATAGCAAAAGGAAGATGAATCACATCTTTGAGGGACTGCAGCTTTTGTAAAGTCGCATTGAGAAAACAAATGGTCCCTTCTTTCAACCACATATTGATCACACAACACACATGTATAATCTTCAATGAAAAAGTTCTTCCCCAGGAGGAGTTCTCATGTTGAAACGATTATGAATGAGAAGCCAAAAGAAGATGTTATGCTTGAGCTGTGTGCAAGTTTTCCAAAGCCAGGAGATGGCAGGAATTGGGTTGGCTTGACCAAGCAGAATTTGGTAAGCATTTGCCACCCTGAAGACTTTTGAAACAACAGGGAATTGCCAAACATCAGACTTGCGAAAGGCTAAACCATACTATCCGTGCGTCATACGTCCAGACAAGCATTAATGCAGGCTTATCAAATCTCAGAACATAGCAATAGCTCTAGGCTTCCATCCTAAATCTGAGCAAAACTACTACAACTTCTGTTTTGGACCATGCAAAATAGCTTTAGGCTAATGAAGTCTCAGAACATAGCAAAATAGTAACTCAAGACTAGCAAGACAGAACAAGTTCAGATTGCCCCCCGAAGAAACATTCATTGCAGCAACAAACATGAGACCTAATTGTTTTTCCCATTGATTTGAGAATTCAAGACCTGCACGATCATCATCAGTCGGCCTCCAGATCCCTACAAAAATGAAGAACATGGATACTCAATCGATTTATCAAACCAAAACTTGATATATCTGTTTTCACCAATATTCCAAGTATAATCATGCCTAACTGGTTGGCTAGCTAGCAAGAAACATAGAATCAACTACTGCCGGTGCTAGTAAATGAGTAAATACAACGTTGCGCGATTATGGGTTGCATGTTCTTTCCTACCATCACATTCAGTCGTGGTGCGGAAGCGCCATGTACTCCATCGCCCACTCAGATATCACCACATGTAGGATCAGCAAGGCGATTGACACGATAAAACCGGCAACATTAGGCCACTGCAAAACCAATCATCAGAGATCAGACACTCATTGGTACGCATTACCGTACATATGCACAAGTGGAAAACAAAGCAATACGATCCTACCATCACCAAAGGATCATCCCCGAGCCAACCAAACCAAATCCACACCATCTAGTTTCCCATTGCAAAACTTAAGAATCGCATGGCTGGCATCCTCTCCATCCCCTCCTCCATCACATATGGCTGCATTTGTAATGGAGACATAAGTCACAGATGGCTCAACGAGGCATAGTTTGAACCACAATTTTTACTTACCAAACCGGCGAGTGGTGATAACGCCGTCAGACCAATGAAGATAGAGCAGACAATCCCAAGAAACTCCTGACTCAATAGATCGGCGGCGTAAAGCGCAAAGAGAGCAATATAGATGAAAAAGCCTGATGCCATGTAAGAATAGGCCACTGCTCGCTCCTCGTTTGAGTAGCAGCGCAGGAAGATGGCGAGACAGATGAGCTGGGTAAGAAGCCCAATGCACCACAGATAAAACATTGCTTGAGTAAGAACCGGTGACTGGTCTGCTCGTGGCTCGAAGCCCATGATCAGAAAAAGCCTAAGCATACATGTGTATGTGGCTAGAAAGAAAGGAAATCCCCACTTGCGGTCCTTCCCAGCTCTCCACACTCCAGGTATGGTAAAAGCCCTGTGCGATGAATATATAAGCTAATTTGCCAGGCAACAAATGTATAAAGTATATGTATGAAACCGAGTGGCGTCAAAAATTACAACAACAAAAAATTTAGCGAACAACTGAGATTTGCAGAGAGAAAACAATCTGAAAACAACAAATCACTCACTATACGCGATTTCGGTTGAATTTGACCGATATGTAAGAGTACCAAATACCCTAACTT
This sequence comes from Triticum dicoccoides, assembly GCF_002162155.2. NCBI lineage: Eukaryota > Viridiplantae > Streptophyta > Magnoliopsida > Poales > Poaceae > Triticum > Triticum dicoccoides. The sequence goes on from NC_041389.1 coordinate 133,468,184, forward strand.
CAAACAAGAGAAAACTTACTACTAGAAGAAACTGCTAATTACCGCATACAAACATGTAAAACTAACAATGATTCATTTTAATTAGATTTTAGCACTTGCATATGCTTTACAAAATGAGTTGCATTAAAGATGATTGGCGGACTTTACATGGCACGTGTACTATAAGCCTGCAACAATGGCAGGGATTACCACACTGCATCCCATACTTAGACAGATAACCATCATGCATATGAGCTAAATTCTAGGCAAGAACAAAGCAAAAAAGAGCACTCCTCCGCCATCATCGCACCAAATGGAGGAGAGGCTTTTAGATGAAGCCTATAATCACATATAGCAACTAAAAATCTATATCAAAGGACGGCGTCAAGCGAATATGCATCTAGGGTAGCATGAGACAAAGATACTCACAGTGGCATGAGGAACCCCAAACCGGCAACAATGACACCTGCAAAAAAATCGTTCCAACTCCCATTTAGCTCCTTTTTAAACAGTAATGTGATAAAAGACAAAACGAGATGAAGCCATAAGATATCTGATCAACCTACTAAGCCGACGCCTGTACGAAGGTCCATGTGGTACTCCATAGTGATGCAAACAGGCTACAAATATAAAGGGCAAACACTTCAATTTAGCATCAAGAAGAATTCAGATAACAAATAACTCAGAGAGTAATAGTGCAATAGAAACAAATATTAGGACCAAACTAGAGCATTCGACGCGTGGAGCAAAACAGCAACAGGGAGCACCATGCCCTTTGGGTTACCAACGAAACCACCATGAATTTCCAAAGAAATACTCAGATCATCAAGTCAATCACCGAGGATATCCAAGCATGGGAATAGATTGCGCCATAGGCTTTGTTTTTGTTTGTAGTAGCCGTGGTTAATTTTGGGCTGATGTAAGCTTAGCTAGCTGCTGGAATTAACTGCATGTAATACTACTACTGAACCTACCGCTCCTTAGGGCTTAATATATGCTCATGTTAAGGCCTTGCAACTTTGATTCAGAACATTGGCATCGCAATGCATTCCACCCAGAACGTGTTGGCCAACATAGCAGATGTGATTCAGAACCCATATTGGTCAACTGTGTCTGTGTCCTGAACTGAACACTATATTATGCCAACTGTGTGTGATACACATGAAGATATGTATCCTCTACTGCTGTTATTGGCCAAAATTAAACAGTAAACTGAACTGTTACACAGTGTTGTATGTATACTCTACTGCTGTTACACTGTGATACACTACACATGAAGATATGTATCCTCAACTGCTGTGTATCATAGGTTCAGGACCTGAAGACGTGTAGGTCAATATGGTCAGTAGTTCAGGCAGTGTATCATAAGTAGAAAACTGAGAGAGAATGATCCTCTACTGTGTGTAGGCCAACACAGCAGTAGTTCAGGCAGTGTATCTGAAGCAGAAAACTGAGAGAGAATGATCCTCTACTGCATGTTGGCCAACCGTGTGTGTATCCTTGTCCTAAACTTGAAGGACAGAAGTTAGTCAGGTATGTATGTTTCAGGTCCTGAACTGAACGCACTGCCTTCCCTGGATTGCATGCGCTCTTCTTGCTGTTTT
>NC_041389.1:133469962-133480772 GCF_002162155.2 Triticum dicoccoides
GGATGAACATGAAGATGGAGTGGATGATTATCAACAGGAGTAGGCTGTGACTCGATGCGACCAATGCAAGGAATATTAATGGAGACAAAGATACAAGGGTTAAGTGCTAGCTGTTCCCTCTACTAGCAATTCCTCTTCTTTTTTTTTGTAGAGATTGATATGCTACCTAGCTTTTTCCGTGAAAGAAAAAAAAAGCGATTTTTATCTTTCATAAAAGTTGCGATTTTAGTTGGTTAATTGCGATTTCTGTCTGCGCTTTGGGTTACCAACGAAACCACCATCAATTGCCAAAAAAAATACGCAGATCATCAAGTGAATCAAGCATGGGAATGATCCGGGCTAAACTAAAAGGGGTGCTATCTTCCAAACAAGAACATAACAGAGATTACCATGAGCCCATGACGCAATAACGCGAGCTACATTTGCTTGAACAAAACCGCAAGCGATCGATCGAGAAAAGAGGGGCGAGCGCGACACGCTCAGAACGCAAGAACACGAAACAGATTCAAGTGCGGAAGAACCGAGCTCTGCAAATTCAAGAACTTGCACACGAATAGCTCTGCAAATTCAAGAACTTGCACACGAACAGCTCTGCTCCATCCAAACAACAAGGGCATTCAAGGGTGCCACCAATGGCAGGATAGCACGATCACCCAAAGAAGTTCAGACGCGCACCATCTCTGGAACCAGTACCCGAATCAAAACAGGAAGAGAGGGTGAAAAACAAAAAGAAACGGAGGAAGAACATCAGAGCCTTGGTGTTCGTTGGTCTCTCTCCTCCTCCTTTTCTTTGGAAAAAACCAAGCACGCAGATCAACAGCAAAGGCAAAGACACAGCGGGACTGCAGGGGCAAGCACGCGCAGAAGGCAAGAACACGAAATCGACCGATCAAAGTGCGGAAGAACCTCACCAAGAAAAGAGCTCTCCAAAATCAAGAAGGTGCGCACGACAAGAAGAAAATACGCAGCGGAGCCACCCGAATGGTTGGTCGAGCACGGAGGAACAGATCAATCACCAAAAGAACTTCACACGCGCATCATCTCTGGAGCACCCGAATCAGAACGGAAAGAAAAGGTGAAGAACAAAATGTAGAGACCTTTCTTCCTCCTCCTCCCTCGCGGAGAAGCCCAAGCCGTTTCACTTTGCAGAGGCTTTGCAGGTTTTGCAGAAGCTTTGCAACAAACCCAGGAAGGCGACTCCTTTCCCTCTCCCGGGTTCGTTTTGCACCGTCAGATTTGCTTTGGTCGCCAGCTGTCCAGTATCCAAAGGTCCAGGCGCCGCGGCTCGCGCCCCCATGGTGGCCTGACAGGTAACCTCCAGTGGGGTCTCATTCCTCAAGCGACGAGTGTCCTCAGTTCGCCATTCCGCCGTACGCCGTTCGTTGCTTCGCCGCAGCCGTCGCATACTCGCATTGGTTGGTGGCGGCTACCGTCCTGATACCTGCCTCGGCCGCCGGAACCACGAGTAGCCATGTTGCGAGAAGACGACAAGACGCTCTCGAGTTTTCCTTCTTTTGATTTGAATTTTAGATTTTGAGATTTTCCTTGAGAGGTTAGATTTATACTCCCTCCGTTCCTAAATATAAGTACATTCATATTGAAATCTATAAAAAAACTCATATTTTTTGCAAAAGAAAGAAAGAAAGACTTATATTTATGAACGGAGGAAGTATAACACATAGGACTCCTTAAATCCCCTAGTCTGGCCGATAGTCACGAAATTGACATTTAAGAGCAATTTCATGCAGCCTAAATTTGGGATGGATATAGGGAGGCCTGGGTGCACCCAGGCGTGTCCACCACGTCAACTCGACCCCATGCTAGCCCACCACGGTCCACTCCGTCTCCATAAACCTTACTCAAAGCAAATCCTAACTCACTTCACTTCGCTCCGCTCTCCGCTTCTTCTCCTCTCTTTCCCCAATCCGATCCCCTCCTCCTCTCCGTCCGCCATGTCCAACTCCGGCAGTGGCGGAGGCGACGAATCCGACGATGATTGAGACGCCTGTTAAACACATATCTTGTACAAGTTTAGCGTGTAGCTTTGTAACACGCTATAAGGCCTTGAGGCTCACGGTATGGTAGTTAGGAGGTTTATTCTTTTTGTGTTTTATCTCTCTTATCTCCTAAATCCTTCTGTAATATCTCTCGATGGTTAGCCTTGACGCTGCCATCTCCTGTACCGCCTCCCACGATCAATATATACTCCACGGGTCTCCATGTATGGAGATTGAGACGCTTAACCATAGGTTTCTACATGGTATACAGAGCTAGTCCCTTCCATCACATCTAGCGCCATTAACCTTCACCCACCATGTCGTCTTCCACCTCTGTCATCTCCTCTGGCCTCAACAACAACACATCTGAACCTCTTACCCGCAGCAACTATATCCTATGGCGCGCTCAAGCCAGATCACAGATCATGGGCGCCGGTCTATACGGTTACCTCGATCAAACCATCGAAGAACCTTCCAAAACAATCACCACCAAGACCACCGACGGCAAGGATCAGGTTGCTTGCTGTGAACCCTGCCTATGCCCCCTGGTTAATCCAGGACCAACAAATCATAGCCTATCTTCTCAGGAATCTGTCCAAAGAGGTTCTCGTCCAAGTTGCGTGCTTGAGCAATCACATGCGATCTGGAGCGCCCTAGGGAACATGTTCTTGGCTGTCTCCCTCTCTCGCGCCAACAACATCCGAGCCGCTCTCACCAACGCACAGAAGGGGTCCCAATCCGCCTCAGCGTACTTCGGCCACATGCGCTCGCTCTCTGATGAACTCGCAGCGGCGGGCAAACCCATCGGAGAGCCATAGCTCATCTCCTTCATCATTGCGGGCCTCAACATGGAATATCAGCCGATCGTCTCTGCGCTGGACGTCCGCACCGAGCCAATCACCGTCAACATCCTCTTCTCCATGGTGGTGAACTTCGACCAGCGGGTCGAGATGTTCCACGGCAATGGCGGCGTCGCCTTCAAGTCGCCGGCAAACATTGCTTCTTGCGGCCGAGGCAACAAGGGCAACTACCGCAACCAGAAGGGCAACGGTGGTGGCTCCCGTGGCGGCGGTGGCTACGGTGGCACCAACCACGACAATGGAGGCGGCGGCTATAACGGGTGGCAACTACCACCAGAACAACAACCAAGGCGGCGGCGGGGGCTATCATGGTGGTGGCGGCGGCTACCATCACCAGCCCCCCCCCCAAACGGCAACAACAACACTCGGCGTCCCCCCAACAGCAACAACAGGGGGCGCAACTTCCAAGGCTATGAGGGCTACGAGGGTAAATGTCAAATTTGCAAGAAAACAAATCATATAGCTAAGGACTGTAATTGGCGTTATGCTGATGATGGTGCCCAAAAGAGAAAAATTGCAGCTGCAGCCGATACGTCATATGGTGTCGATATCAACTGGTACATGGAAACAAGTGCCACCAATCACATTACTGGCGAACTAGAGAAGCTGACGATGCACGAGCAATATCGTGGCCAAGATCAAGTCTACACCGCAGCAAACGGTGCAGGTATGGTAGTCATATTGGTTAAGCAGTTATCAAAACCCCACATAAAAACCTTGAGATCAATGAAATCTTGCATGTCCCTAATGCTTCCAAAACCTTGTTATCTGTTCATCGCATTGTCCTTGACAATAATGTTTTTCTAGAATTTCACCCGTTCTTCTTTTTGATCAAGGATCAGGTCATGAAGAGAGTTCTCCATAGGGGCATTTGTGTGCAAGGGCTCTATGCATTGCTTCCCAAGTATTGCCAGTCCAATAAACAAGTCTATGGTGCCATCAAGCTTTCTGCTGAAAGGTGGCACAATCGCTTAGGTCATCCATATTTTTCTACTGTTCATCAAATTCTTAGTAGAAATAAACTCCCAGTTGTCGGTGAGAGAAACTCAGAAACTATTTGTGATTCATGCCAGAAGGCAAAAAGTCATCAATTGCCATATCTTATTTCCACTAGTGTGTCAACCAAGCCCTTGCAACTTATTTTTTCTGATGTTTGGGGTCTAGCACCCACTTCTGTTGGTAGGCATACTTACTATGTGAGCTTTGTTGATGACTATAGCAAGTACACCTGCATCTATCTCCTTAAGAAACGATCTGACGTGTTCCAAGTGTTTCATAACTTTCAAGCTCTTGTGGAATGTAAATTCGACAGTAAAATCATAGCCATGCAGTCGGACTGGGGTGGTGAGTATGAAAATTTCCAAAAGATTGGTATCTCTCACCATATTTCATGCCCACATGCTCATCAACAAAACGGTTCTGCTGAGCGCAAGCACCGTCATATCGTTGAAGTAGGCCTCGCCCTCCTAGCTTCAGCTTCCATGCCACTAAAGGTTTGGGATGAAGCATTTCTCACTGCCGTGCATCTCATTAACATGTGGCCAAGTCGTGTTATCTCCAATGAAACTCCCACTGAACGCCTCTTGCATGTCACACCAGATTACACTCTACTCTTCGTGTCTTTGGTTGCGCCTGTTGGCCCAACCTTCGTCCCTATAATACTCGTAAGCTTATGTTTCGTTCCAAAGAGTGCGTCTTTCTTGGGTATAGTGCTCAACACAAGGGTGTTAAATGCCTTGATGTTGCAACCGGTCGTGTCTACATTTCTCGCGATGTCATGTTTGATGAAACACAGTTTCCATTCGCCAAACTTCATCCCAATGCCGGTGCTCTTCTTAGGAAAGAAATCCTTCTCCTCCATCCAGTCTTCGTGTGGGTAATGATAATTGTGATGATCATGTATTGGCTAATACTCCTAATCCTTTGCCTGAGTTTGATACAGAAACAATTGCAGTTCCAATGGTGCAGAAATAGGTCAATTTTGTGCTGAAAACAGTGCTATTGATGATGTAGCAGAGAACACAGGAAATCTGGTGCAATCTCCTTCGGGATCCGTGCTCCCAACTGCGTCAGACCCGACATTATCCGCCTCAGGATCCTCCCCGCGCCAGGCGGATCGCTTCGCACTCCCGCACCAACCCGACCCCGCCACGCCGTCACGTGCTGTGGCATCGGACCCCGTGGGCTCGGTGCGCCAATCAGCGACCGGGGTCTTGTCGCCTGCGTGCTATGCGCTCACCCCACGGGTCTTCACCAGGCGGACCCCGTGCTCCACCACGGTCGCGCCACGCGGGCCCGACACGCGTCCCGAGTTGAATCAGGCTGGCTCGCTCGGATCCTCTATGGCGGTTTCCTTGACTTCGGCGCATGCGCATGCCACAGACGATCCCGGCAGCCCTGACGCCCCTGCCTCCTCGGGATCGACTGGATCTGCTGCCGCGGTCCCTGCCACCCCTGATGGATCTTCTACGTCTGCACCTGAGCCTTCCATGGTGCCTCGTACCCGCCTTCGTACAGGAACCCTTGCACCTGTTAATTATAAAACAAAATATGGTTTAATTGCTTATGATGCTGTTACAGGGGAACCACACATTGTTTCTCAGGCTCTTGCTGATCCGAAGTGGAAACTTGCCATGCGTGAGGAGTTCGGTGCACTTCAGAAAAATCGTACTTGGCATCTTGTTCCCTTCCGTCGAGGTACAAACCTAATTGATTGCAAGTGGGGTTTTCGCATCAAGTGACGGTCAAATGGTTCCATAGATCGCTACAAAGCTCGTCTCTTTGCAAAATGATTCAAGCAAAGGTACGACCTTGACTATGCCTGATACGTCTCCAACGTATCTATAATTCAAGCAAAGGTACGATCTCAATACAATGTTCTTCCCCTCTCTTGTGGAGATCTATTCAATGTAATCTTCTTTTTGCGGTGTGTTTGTTGAGACCGATGAATTGTGGGTTTATGATCCAGCTTATCTATGAATAATATTTGAATCTTCTCTGAATTCTTTTATGTATGATTGAGTTATCTTTGCAAGTCTCTTCGAATTATCCGTTTGGTTTGGCCAACTAGATTGGTAGTTCTTGCAATGAGAGAAGTGCTTAGCTTTGGGTTCAATCTTGCGGTGTCCTTTCCCAGTGACAGAAGGGGCAGCAAGGCACGTATTGTATTGTTGCCATCGAGGATAACAAGATGGTTTTTTTTATTATATTGCATGAATTTATCCCTCTACATTATGTCATCTTGCTTAAGGCGTTACTCTGTTTTTAACTTAATACTCTAGATGCATGCTGGATAGCGGTCGATGAGTGGAGTAATAGTAGTAGATGCAGAATCGTTTCGATCTACTTGTCTCGGATGTGATGCATATATACATGATCATACCTAGATATACTCATAACTATGCTCAATTCTATCAATTGCTCAACAGTAATTTGTTCACCCACCGTAGAATACTTATGCTCTTGAGAGAAGCCACTAGTGAAACCTATGGCCCCCGGGTCTATTCTCATCATATCAATCTCCATTACTTTAATACTTGCTTTGTTTTTACTTTGCCTTTTACTTTTCACTTTGCATCTCTATATCAAAAATACCAAAAATATTATTTATCATCTCTATCAGATCTCACCCTCGTAAGTGACAGTGAAGGGATTGACAACCCCTAATCGCGTTGGTTGCGAGTAGCTATCGTTTTGTGCAAGTACGAGGGACTCGTGCGTGATGTCCTACTGGATTGATACCTTGGTTCTCAAAAACTGAGGGAAATACTTACGCTACTTTATTAGGGGTTTTTGAGAACCAAGGTATCAATCCAGTAGGAGATCACGCACGAGTCCCTCGTACCTGCACAAAACGATAGCTACTCGCAACCAATGCGATTAGGGGTTGTCAATCCCTTCACGGTCACTTACGAGGGTGAAATCTGATAGAGATGATAAATAATATTTTTGGTATTTTTGATATAGAGATGCAAAGTGAAAATTAAAAGGCAAAGTAAAAACAAAGCAAGTATTAAAGTAATGGAGATTGATATGATGAGAATAGACCCGGGGGCCATAGGTTTCACCAGTGGCTTCTCTCAAGAGCATAAGTATTCTACGGTGGGTGAAAAAATTACTGTTGAGCAATTGACAGAATTGAGCATAGTTATGAGTATATCTAGGTATGATCATGTATATAGGCATCACGTCCGAGACAAGTAGATCAAAATGATTCTGCATCTACTACTATTACTCCACTCATCGACCGCTATCCAGCATGCATTTAGAGTATTAAGTTAAAAATAGAGTAACGCTTTAAGCAAGATGACATGATGTAGAGGGATAAATTCATGCAATATGATAAAAACCCCATCTTGTTATCCTCGATGGCAACAATACAATATGTGCCTTGCTGCCCCTTCTGTCACTGGGAAAGGACACCGCAAGATTGAACCCAAAGCTAAGCACTTCTCCCATTGCAAGAACTACCAACCTAGTTGGCCAAACCAAACGGATAATTTGAAGAGACTTGCAAAGATAACTCAATCATACATAAAAGAATTCAGAGAAGATTCAAATATTATTCATAGATAAGCTGGATCATAAACCCACAATTCATTGGTCTCAACAAACACACCGCAAAAAGAAGATTACATCGAATAGATCTCCACAAGAGAGGGGGAGAACATTGTATTGAGATCCAAAAAAAGAGAATAAGCCATCTAGCTACTAACTATGGACCCGAAGGTCTGAAGTAAACTACTCACACTTCATCGGAGAGGCTATGGTGTTGATGTAGAAGCCCTCCGTGGTAGATGCCCCCTCCGGCGGAGCTCCAAAATAGGACCCAAGATGGGATCTCGTGGATACAGAAGGTTGCGGCGGTGGAATTAGGTTTTTGGCTCCGTATTTGATCTGTCGGGGGTACGTAGGTATATATAGGAGGAAGGAGTATGTCGGTGGAGCAACAGGGGGCCCACGAGGTAGGGGTGCGCGCCCCCACTCTCGTGACCGCCTTGGTTGTTCCTTGGAGCAAGGTCCAAGTCTCCTGGATCACGTTCAGTGAGAAAATCACGTTCCCGAAGGTTTCATTCCGGTTGGACTCCGTTTGATATTCTGTTTCTTCGAAACACTGAAATAGGCAAAAAACAACAATTTTGGGCTGGGCCTCCGGTTAATAGGTTAGTCCCAAAAATAATATAAAAGTGGAAAATAAAGCCCAATATAGTCCAAAACAGTAGATAAAGTAGCATGGAGCAATAAAAAATTATAGATACGTTGGAGACGTATCAGAGGACACATTTAGTCCGGTTGTTAAAGCCGCCACTATTCGTCTTGTTTTATCCATAGCTGTCTCTCGAGGTTGGTGCCTTTGTCAGCTAGATGTACAGAACGCGTTCCTTCATGGTGTTCTGGAAGAGGAAGTTTACATGAAGCAACCTCCTGGGTTTGTTGATCCTGATAAACCATTTCATATCTGTAAACTAGATAAATCGCTCTATGGACTGAAGCAAGCTCCAAGGGCATGGTATTCTCGCCTCAGCTCCAAACTGCACACCCTTGGATTTGTTCCCTCCAAGTCTGATACTTCATTATTTATTTACAACAAATCCAACACTGTTATCTTTGTGCTTATTTATGTTGATGACATCATTATCACTAGTTCATCTAATGAGGCAGTAACAACTCTCCTGAAAGACTTGCAGTCAGATTTTGCTCTCAAATATCTCGGCGACGTGCACTTCTTCCTTGGCATTGAGGTCAAGAGGAATCAGGAAGGTGGTCTCCACCTTTCTCAAGAAAAATATGCCACTGATCTTCTGAGCAAGGCAGGGTTGCAGGGCTGTAAACCATCACCAACACCACTCTCCAGTTCAGAACAATTGTCTCTTGCAGAGGGTGTTCCTTTGAGTCAAGAGGATGGCACCAAATATAGGAGTTTGATAGGAGCACTTCAGTACATGACACTTACCAGGCCTGACATTTCTTTTGAAGTGAATAAAGTATGTCAATTCCTTCATGCACCTACTTCTACTCATTGGACTGCGGCCAAACGTATACTCAGATATGTCAAGTGGATTTGCGGTCTTCTTTGGACCCAATTTAATTTCTTGGTGTGTAAAGAAACAGGCAACTGTATCAAGATCAAGTACTGAGATAGAATATAAAGCACTGGCAAATGCTACAGCTGAAATAATATGGGTTAAAGCTCTACTTAGAGAACTTGGCATAGGTTATACACAAACTCCATGTCTCTAGTGTGATAATATTGGTGCAACATATCTTTCTGCTAACTCCATGTCACTGGCAAATGCAAGAACCAAACATATTGAGATTGACTATCATTTTGTGAGAAAAAGGGTTGCTAGCAAGGAATTGGAGATTCGGTTCATTCCCTCAAAGTACCAAGTTGCGGATGGTTTCACAAAAGCTTTGCCCACAAGATCATTTGAAGAATTTAAGCGTAATCTAAACTTGAGAAGTTCAGATTAAGGGAGGATGTTAAACACATATCTTGTACAAGTTTAGCGTGTAGCTTTGTAACATGCTATGAGGCCTTGAGGCTCACGACATGGTAGTTAGGAGGTTCATTGTTTTTGTGTTTTATCTCTCTTATCTCCTAAATCCTCCTGTAATATCTCTTGATGGTTAGCCTTGATGCTGCCATCTCCTGTACCGCCTCCTGAGGGAGTCCTGGATAAGGGGGTATTCGGACAGCCGAACTATATATACTTTGGCCGGACTATTGGACTATGAAGATACAAGATAGAAGACTTCGTCCCGTGTCCGTATGGGACTCTCCTTGGCGTGGAAGGCAAGCTTGGCGATTTGGATGTAGATCTCCTCCTCTGTAAACCGACTCTGTGTAACCCTAGCCCCCTCCGGTGTCTATAGAAACCGGAGGGTTTAGTCCGTAGGACACAACAACAATCATACCATAGGCTAGCCTCTAGGGTTTAGCCTCTCTGATCTCGTGGTAGATCAACTCTTGCAATACTCATATCATCAAGATCAATCAAGCAGGAAGTAGGGTATTACCTCCATCGAGAGGGCCCGAACCTGGGTAAACATCGTGTCCCCAGTCCCCTGTTACCATTAGCCTTAGACACACAGTTCGGGACCCCCTACCCGAGATCCGCCGGTTTTGACACCGACATTGGTGCTTTCATTGAGAGTTCCTCTGTGCCGTCACTATAAGGCTCGATGGCTTCTCCAACCTTCAACAACACCGTCCTGGGTGAGACTTTTCTCCCCGGACAGATCTTCATGTTTGGCGGCTTCGCACTGCAGGCCAACTCGCTTGGCCATCTGGAGCAGATCGATAGCTACGCCCCTGGCCATCAGGTCAGGTTTGGAAACCTAAACTACACCGCCGACATCCGCGGAGACCTGATCTTCAACGGATTCGGGCCTGTGTCAGGAGCGTCGAACAATCACGACGTGCATGACCTAGATCCGCAGTCGGATAGTATTCAGAACATCGCACCTGCTACAGCTCCGGACTTTGTTCAGAGTAGGTCGTGCCTTCCGAGGACGGGTGGATGGACCCCGCCCCGAAGGCCGCACACTCATCAGCTTTGGAGCCGAACACAGACTCCTCTCCTAAAGGGTTCTATGTCTCCGGACCCCTGGACTCGCCTCCGGTCGTGTGTTCTGGACCGCGCGCATCCATGCCCATCGAATCTAACTGGGCTCCGGTTATGGAATTCACTGCCGCGGATACCCTTCAGCACTCACCCTTCGGAGACGTGCTAGATTCATTAAAGTCTCTCTCTGTCAGGAGACTCCTGGCCGAACTATGTCCGGCTCAAGTGGGAAGCTGGCGACGAAGAAATTCGTTACCCACCCACCACCCACTTAATAGCCACGGTCGACGACTTGACCGACGTGCTCACCTTTGATTTCGAAGACATTGACGGTATAGACGATGATGCGGGAGAAGAACAGGAACCATCGCCCTTAGGACGTTGG